>NC_070596.1:3681799-3966799 GCF_027409825.1 Scomber japonicus | reverse complement strand
TGTCTCACTTAACACAAGCAAATATCTTTAATAAACTAATAAAAACAGCAACAAAAACTATTTTTAGCAATAAAACTTCCTAAAAACATGTTTCCTGTCTTTATTGTTTCTGTGGATCAAAACACTTTCTGTTTGTGTCTGTATGTGTCAGTAGCAGTACAGCAGCCAGTTGCCAGAGACATTTTAAGCATTACACAGACACTTTTCAAATAAAACATTTCACCTAAACTTACCATTTCCTCCACTGTGTCTGTTCACTGTTGAGCAGTTCGTGTAAAGAGCTGCTTTATTTCAACAGTCTCCACAGACTGTCAAATAAAAACTCAACAATACATCTTTTAATGCGTTACTCTACTTCTCACATGTTAAAAGACAGTCATTAAACTGAAATATACAATATTAATAACACACATTAACAGCTCATCTTGCTGCGGACAGTTTAAAAGTTCATACACACATAAAAATCAGGAGTGAGCTGAAAACAGTGAAGCTCAGAAGTATAGATACAAGCTGCAGTTGCTCCAATCAGCCACTGAGTGTCGCTGTCCGGCCACTCTGTTGGAGGCATTCAGGGACGCTGCTGAAGCGCCGGAGACCAGAGGTTCTTATTTCGTTTATCCATTTATTATTATATAAAGTAGAATATATAGACAAGGACACATACCAAAATAGAAATAACAATAAAATAACCAACAAAATATGAATTATTCAATGATAAAATCAAAGCCAAAACACTTTCAAATAAACAAGTCAAAAAGACACACTGTACCAAATCATTTAAAACAACCCTTGGATATTATTAAAAGTTTTGAAGTAAAACCAGTTCCTTAAACTTTAGTGCTTTTACTTTAGTGCCATAATTCTTATGGCTCCACTTTTTTTTACAGGGTGAAGATGTTGGATCTGTGTTTGTTTTCTATGTGTTCCTCCACACTTCTACATAGTAGGTCACATATGGGACAATGAAGCAACAGTACTATAGGGATGGTTGATTTAGAAGATCTTTGACTCAATTAATATGAAAAAATGACTAGAAATTAGAAATGAAACAGCCTGACCACACTTCATGCAAATTAAATAAAGTGAGCTTATTTAAATCTTGAGTTGTGAAAACTGAATCAAAAAATGGAGTGACACAACATGATGTACCCCTACCACTAGCAGATTAAGTGAATATCCTTCTAAGTCTGCAACATTACAGTTAAAGTAGTGATTCTTTTTGGGTTACATAAAGTAAGGTCACAGTAAGGTCCAAAGGGCAGTGAGGAGGTATCTGAGCCATCTGAGCCATCATACTGCTTCAAGAAGTTGTTGTGCTCCAGGGTCATTCTCACTGATTTGGGTTAAGGTGACAGACACCATAGTCATAATGGTTAAAGTAGAATAATCATTTTATCGATTTTGAAAAAGACCAGATTTAAATGTGTTTTCACTGTGGGTTCAAACTTAACTTTATACAGTGTATTTCTTTCTCTTTGCCACAAGAGGTTCACCACCAAGGTGAGCGCTTGTAGATGAGTTGTAAGACTTCTGCTACTCTGACAATGAACACAACTTATATAAATGATCTGTGTCTGCTTTTCCTGTATACAATTAGTCATGTGTGTTACCTTTTGACAGGCTGTTTTGCTAAGACCTCTTATAGCTCTTCTGATGTCATTTGGGTAAATGATGCAGGACTTTCATTCTGAAAAGGAGCTGCCTATTAGAATTGCAAATACTATTTCTTGAAGAACTGGCCTGTTAAATATTATGTAATTGTTTTTTATTGTATGCTCTACTTATCTATTTGTTCTTTATTCTTTCTTATTGATGCTCTTCCATTTTTACTGTCCACTTGCTGCTGTAACACTGCAAATTTCCCCATTGTGGGACGAAATATCTTATCTTATCTTATTTTAACCCGGGAACATCTATGACATGCTCTTATTGAGTGTGAGTTTTCATTGCTGAATAAAACTGCTGTGATTTTAAATTGATTCTAAAATGAAGTCTGATTTTTTAACTGAAAGAACATGTTACTGTCAACAGAAGTCACGTGCACAATACAGACAGAAACATAGCCTGCTTCATCAGGTGGCAGTCAATGACAGATAGATAGATGTAATGGGTCTGTCTTTTGTGGTCATGTGTGTGTGTGTGAAGGTCTGCCACACATAGACATACGTGTGTTAAGCAATAAAGGCTGTTTTCTAAACAGACGCAGTTCTGCATAATGTAGGATTTTTGTGTATTTTCAGAAAGAATAAGTGATTCAGTGAGCATTTGCATGAACTTGCTGAGAAAAGCCAAATTAAGCAACAAAAAGCCATTCTCTTAACAGAAGTGCTAGAAAGGCTGTTTTCTTAACAGAAACAGTTTGCCCTGTATTCTGATTCGTATCTACAGGGGAAAATGCGGCATGTAATTCAGTTGAACAGTTTTTAATTTGATGGCTTTGATATCAGGCGCAGTTTACTGTTCACTTTCCTATAGTCACATTAGAGGTGAATTGACTTACTCCAAATGCAATACCAATTGCAAACTACTGCTGCTGCTTCACATTAAAAGTAAAAGTTACAAATGACCTTTTAACCTCATCAGACAATGGACTTATCTTTGTCCTTGTTCTGTTAGACCTTAGTGCTGCCTTTGACACTATTGATCATCAAATCCTGTTGCAGAGACTTGAACATTTAATTGGCATTAAAGAAACAGTATTGAAATGGTTTAAATCATATTTATCTGATAGATTTCAGTTTGTAAATGTTAATGATAAATCCTCCATGCAAACAAAAGTTAGACATGGTGTTCCTCAAGGCTCAGTGCTTGGACCAATACTATTCTCCTTATATATGCTTCCTTTAGGAAACATTATCCGGAATCACTCAATAAATGTTCATTGTTATGCAGATGATACTCAATTATATCTATCAATAAAGCCAAATGAAACTAACCAATTAACTAAACTACAAACATGCATTAAGGACATAAAGGCCTGGATGACCTGCAACTTCCTGTTATTAAACTCAGAAAAAACTGAAGTTATTGTGCTTGACCCTAAACACCTTAGAAATTCATTATCAAATGACATAACTACTCTGGATGGCATTACTCTCTGGCCTCCAGCACCACTGTAAGGAACCTAGGAGTTATATTTGATCAGGATCTGTCCTTTAATTCCCACATAAAACATATTTCAAGGACTGCCTTCTTTCATCTGCGTAACATTGCAAGAATTGGACATATCCTGTCTCAAAATGATGCTGAAAAACTAGTCCATGCATTTGTTACTTCTAGACTGGACTACTGTAATTCATTATTATCAGGCTGTCCTAACAAGTCTTTAAAGACTCTCCAGCTGGTCCAGAATGCAGCTGCTCGTGTTCTGACAAAAACTAGAAAGAGAGATCATATCATCTTGATCATCTTGGCTTCACTGCATTGGCTTCCCGTAAAATTCAGAATAGAATTCAAAGTCCTCCTCCTCACCTTCAAAGCTCTCAATGGTCAGGCTCCATCATATCTTAAAGAACTGATAGTACCTTATGTACCTACTAGAACACTGCGCTCCCAGCATGCAGGTCTACTTGTGGTTCCTAGTATCTCTAAAAGTAGAACAGGAGGCAGAGCCTTCAGCTATCAGGCTCCTCTCCTTTGGAACCATCTTCCAGACTTGGTCCGGGGGGCAGACACCCTCCCTACATTTAAGAGTAGGCTTAAAACTTTCCTTTTTGATAAAGCTTATAGTTAGGGCTCTTTGAGCTCTTAACTTATGCTGCCATAGGCTTAGATTGCCAGGGGACCCCCATGATGCAATGAGCTCCTCTCTCCTTCTCCCTCTCTCTCTCTCTATCCATCCATCTCCTTCTCTCTCTCTCTATCCATCCATCTATATCCATATTCATGTTCTATTAATGCATTCAATAACCTAAACTTCTTCCCCGGAGTTGTCTGTGCTTTCTCGTCTCACACGTAATCTGGGCCTGTAGACGTCTGGATGATGGATTCCAGTCCCGGACCTTCTAGCTTTATTGTTGATTTTCATTGTGCTTCTCTCCTCTGTCCTTCCTTTCTACCGGTCGAGGCAGATGGCCGCCCACTTCTGAGTCTGGTTCTGCCTGACGTTTCTTCCTGTTAAAAGGGAGTTTTTTCTCGCCACTGTTGCTCATGTGGGAATGTTGGGTCTCTTTAAAGTTAACACCTGAAGAGTTCGGTTTAGAACCTGCTCTATGTGTAAAGTGCCTTGATATAACTTTGTTGTGATTTGGCGCTATACCAATAAAGATTGTTTGATTGATAAAGATTGATTGATAGTAAAGCAGTGTTGGACTTTAGCTGTCTTTACTAACTAATCTTACACTATGTGTGAGCTGAGTCCGCGTGTTCGTTTAATAAAGCAAATAGGAGAAGATATTCGGTCCCAATATGCCATTTATTTAGCTGTAAATGAACAAAGCATACAGAACTCTGGGTCAAGATTTTCCTATCCCTGACGAACAACAAAGTGTGTCAGTTCACAAAGTCTGACTGATTATGCTCTCCCTGACCCAGTCTTACATGCAATACAAAATGTTTATGCAATGTATAATGTGTTGTCTTCTGATTGGCTGTTTATTTGACTCCATCCTTGCATCCTCACATTCCAGGATCTTCTGACTTCATGCGACTCCATCCGACCCCCTCGAACAGCGTCCGATATAATGAGATATTTCCTGTCCTGTTTCCTGAAACTTATAGAACACAAAGCATCCTATATCTTATGCCTTCAGAGCGATAGCCCCCCTTGTTATTTTCATATTTTCTTTGCATTCAGAGACAAGTAGTTCTTTGTCATAGTTAATACATACTTATAATTACATGTCTTTGCAAAAGTTCAACTCTCTTCAATGCTTTTCCACTCAACACACAACTTATTGTTTTCATAATATCACACACAGCACCACATTATCATATGAAGCAAATAATAAGATACTTCATCCCATTAGCTGATCCTTTAACATTTATTAATGCATAGCATATATTTACAGCAGCAACAGGAAATGCATTGTATTTGTCACCATAGTTACCACCTATGTAATGAGTTCTGCATTTTCTGGGTGTTTTTGTGTATTTCCAGACAGAATAAGTGATTCATTGACTTACTTCAAATGCAATACCAATATTTCCTACTGCTGCTAGATGCAACTGGGTAAATATATGCTGATTTTTATAGTAAAGCAGCAACAGGAAATACATTGTATTTGTCACCATAGTTACCACCAAAAGTGATAGTTGATTATAAATGTGTCTAAAATAATCATTTTCGACAGGCTTCCTTAAAATGCAGTCAGTTTTGTTGGTTGTTCTGCAAACAGATACCCAGTTGCCTGTTTTAGCTGCCTGATCAGTGTTTGCTGTATTATTAAATTGCACTTGCCAAATTAACCAGGACTGAAATCTTAAGGATTACAATCTCCTTGCACATTGTTCCATATGATGAATGTGTGAACTTCATGTGCAGAATGATGTATGAGTTAGATGGCTGTTTTCACATTAATTTGCTGAAGGATGAAAGTTTGTCTGTACTCACCTTAAATCTCAGTTTCAGATTTGCAGATACAGCAACTTGATTGGCTGAGCTCGACACGATCACGGACAGGAGATAGATTCGTCAAAAGTCTGAGGAATTGGGACAGAGAAGACGTACATGACAGAGGTGCAAGGATGACACGCAAATTCGTGAAGCGTTCCTCATTTTTTCTCACTTATTTACAAAAAGTTATGAGGTTACAAATTACAAACCGGGGAAACAGTGAAGCTCAGTGGTGGTAGCGTTGCTTTACAGAGTATATACAGTGTCTCACTTAACACAAGCAAATATCTTTAATAAACTAATAAAAACAGCAACAAAAAAACTACAATAAAACTTCCTAAAAACATGTTTCCTGTCTTTATTGTCTCTGTGGATCAAAACACTTTCCGTTTGTGTCTGTATGTGTCAGTAGCAGTACAGCAGCCAGTTGGAGACATTTCAAGCATTACACAGTCACTTTTCAAATAAAAAATTCACCTAAACTTACCATTTCCTCCATTGTGTCTGTTCACTGTTGAGCAGTTCGTGTAAAGAGCTGCTTTATTTCAACAGTCTCCACAGACTGTCAAATAAAAACTCAACAATACATCTTTTAATGCGTTACTCTACTTCTCACATGTTAAAATACAGTCATTAAACTGAAATATGCAACATTAATAACACACATTAACAGCTCATCTTGCTGCGGACAGTTTAAAAGTTCATGAAAATCAGGAGTGAGCTGAAAACAGTGAAAAGCTCAGAAGTATAGAAACAAGCTGCAGTTGCTCCAATCATCCACTGAGTGTCGCTGTCCGGCCACTCTGTAGGAGGCATTCAGGGACGCTGCTGAAGCGCTGGAGACCAGAGGTTCTTATTTCGTTTATTCATTTATTATTATATAAAGTAGAATATATAGACAAGGACACATACCAAAATAGAAATAACAATAAAATAACCAACAAAATATGAATCATTCAATGATCAAATAAAAGCCAAAACACATTCAAATAAACAGGTCAAAAAGACACACTGTACCAAATCATTTAAAACAACCCTTGGATATTATTAAAAGTTTTGAAGTAAAACCAGATCCTTAAACTTTAGTGTTTTAAGTTTTACTTTAGTGCCATAATTCTTATGGCACTTTATTTATTTTTTTTACAAGGTGAAGATGTTGGATCTGTGTTTGTTTTCTATGTGTTCCTCCACACTTCTACATAGTAGGTCACATATGGGACAATGAAGCAACAGTACTGTAGTGATGGTTGATTTGGAAGATCTTTGACTCAATTAATATGAAAAGATTACAAGAAATTAGAAATGAAAAGCATCCATCTACTGAAACAGCACACACAGAACCCTTACATCTATCTATCTATTTATCTATCACCTCCATCATCATAAAATCACAGCATTTTCTTTAAGCAATGCAAAATCACACTGAGCTCCATTACTACAGTAAGAGTATGTCAACGAGTATGTCAATGTTCTCAGGTCAAAGGTCATTATGTGAGTGATGGCACCCAGGTTAATTTCATGAGGCTAAATGATTATTAATTCTCAAATCTTTACTTTTAAAGGAACTTGGAGAACTTCACACACACACACACACACACACATACACATACACACACACACACACACACACACACACACACACACACACACACACACACACACACACACACACACACACACACATCTAATTGGCTGCCACCTTATGAAACAGGATTATGACTATGATTCTGTCTGTATTGTGCACGTGAGTCCTGTTGGCAGTAACAGGTTGTCAGTTAAAAAATCAGACTTCATTTTAGAATCAATTTAAAATCACAGCAGTTTCATTAAAAATCACTCTCAGCTCCATTACTACAATAAGAGCATGTCATAGATGTTGTGGGTCAAAATAAGATAAGATATTTCTTTATTAGTCCCACAATGGGGAAATTTGCAGTGTTACAGCAGCAAGTGGACAGTAATGGAAGAGCATCAATAAGAAAGAATAAAGAACAATAGATAAGTACGAATAGTAGAGCATATAATAAAAAACAATTACACAACATTTAACAGGCCAATTCTTCAAGAGATAGTAGTAGCAATTCTGAAAGGCAGTTCCTCTTCAGAATGAAAGTCCTGAAAACATCTCTGCAGTGATATTTGTGACTCCACAAAGCACCATAGTTTCTTCTTCACAATTATCCTCACATGAAAAAAAATTGACAATTCACCCTTTCACATATAACATATGAGAAATTTACATGTGATGATCATTTACTGCATCATTTGCCCAAATGACATCAGAAGAGGTCTTAGGAATAAGTTGCTAAAGGTAACACACATTACTAGTTTTTCCAGGAAAAGCAGACACTGATCATTTATATAAGTTGTGTTTATTGTCTGTTATTGAGGAGCAGAAGTCTTGCAGCTCATCTACAAGCGCTCACCTTGGTGAATACTCCCTCTTGTGGCAAAGAGAAATAAATACACTGCATAAAGTTAAATTTGAACCCACAGTGAAAACACATTTAAATCACATTTAAATACCCACTGTGACATCCTCACTGCCTGTTGGACCTTACTGTTGAATGGTATGAGACCCAAAAAGACTCACTACTTTAATTGTAATGTCGCAGACTTAGAAGGATATTCATTGAATCTGATAGTGGTAGGGGTACATCTCCAACACCATGAAGTGTGGTCAGGCTGTTTTGCTAAATGTTGCACATATCGGAAAAGAAATGGAATTCAAAAGACAATGTTTTCTGCTGCTAAACTAGGATTATTTGATAAAGAAAATACATTTTTGGAAGTGCACATATGCATTTATCCTCCCTGAACAAGACTGAATGTGAGGAGATAGTAGTTAAAGGTCCCTTCCAGACATATTTCAAGACATACAAAAATAGTCCGTAAGAAAGTCAGAATACCTTATACAAATTCTTAACTGTTAAGCTTAACTGTTGAACACGTCTCCATTTCACTGAAAACTTTGTGCTCAATGTACTGACGACTTCACATATTCACATCACACCTGTGTTTATTGCATACTGGACCACCACTCAGTACTGACTAATTTGTGATATCACAAATCTGACGATTTAAGGTGAGTATGGACAAACTTTCATCCTTCAGCAAATTAATGTGGAGCAGAGGAGCAGAAGTCTTGCAGCTCATCTACAAGCGCTCACCTTGGTGAATACTCCCTCTTGTGGCAAAGAGAAATAAATACACTGCATAAAGTTAAATTTGAACCCACAGTGAAAACACATTTAAATCACATTTAAATACCCACTGTGACATCCTCACTGCCTGTTGGACCTTACTGTTGAATGGTATGAGACCCAAAAAGACTCACTACTTTAATTGTAATGTCGCAGACTTAGAAGGATATTCATTGAATCTGATAGTGGTAGGGGTACATCTCCAACACCATGAAGTGTGGTCAGGCTGTTTTGCTAAATGTTGCACATATCGGAAAAGAAATGGAATTCAAAAGACAATGTTTTCTGCTGTTAAACTAGGATTATTTGATAAAGAAAATACATTTTTGGAAGTGCACATATGCATTTATCCTCCCTGAACAAGACTGAATGTGAGGAGATAGTAGTTAAAGGTCCCTTCCAGACATATTTCAAGACATACAAAAATAGTCCGTAAGAAAGTCAGAATACCTTATACAAATTCTTAACTGTTAAGCTTAACTGTTGAACACGTCTCCATTTCACTGAAAACTTTGTGCTCAATGTACTGACGACTTCACATATTCACATCACACCTGTGTTTATTGCATACTGGACCACCACTCAGTACTGACTAATTTGTGATATCACAAATCTGACGATTTAAGGTGAGTATGGACAAACTTTCATCCTTCAGCAAATTAATGTGGAGCAGAGGAGCAGAAGTCTTGCAGCTCATCTACAAGCGCTCACCTTGGTGAATACTCCCTCTAGTGGCAAAGAGAAATAAATACACTGCATAAAGTTAAATTTGAACCCACAGTGAAAACACATTTAAATCACATTTAAATACCCACTGCGACATCCTCACTGCCTGTTGGACCTTACTGTTGAATGGTTTGAGACCCAAAAAGACTCACTACTTTAATTGTAATGTCGCAGACTTAGAAGGATATTCATTGAATCTGATAGTGGTAGGGGTACATCTCCAACACAGAGATAGTAGTAGCAATTCTAAAAGGCAGTTCCTCTTCAGAATGAAAGTCCTGAAAACATCTCTGCAAGTGATATTTGTGATTCCATTGCACCATAATTTCTTCTTCACAATTATCTTCACATGAAAAAAATGGACAATTCACCCTTTCACATATAACATGAGATATTTACATGAGATGATCATTTACTGCATTATTTGCCCAAATGACATCAGAAGAGCTCTTAGTCCTTAGGAATAAGTTGTCAAAAGGTAACACACATTACTAGTTTTTCCAGGAAAAGCAGACACTGATCATTTATATAAGTTGTGTTTATTGTCAGAGGAGCAGAAGTCTTGCAGCTTATCTACAAGCGTTCCTTGGTGAATACTCCCTCTTGTGGCAAAGAGAAAGAAATATACTGCATAAAGTTACATTTCAAGACAATACAAACCTCTTATATTCATTTTGTGTTCCTATAACCAGTAATACCAGTGTCTTATATTCATTCTTACATTTCTATGATCAGTTTGCAGCATTATATTCAGTTTATTGGTGATTGTACTTTTATGCATTATATTAGTATGTGTTAGAATAGTTAGCTTGACTATTCTTATGACCGTAGTAGTGTTTAAAAGTGTATGCATTTTACTTTGCATTCCACACATGTAGAGTTATATTGTGTTTGTGCTTGGAAGAGGCCACCGTGCTAGAAGGTCAAGAAGCTAATACTTGCTCTTTGTTGCAATAAATTTCCATCATATGTTATGAGCTGTTTTGACTAAGAGAATGACAAGGTCGCAGTGGTGGGAGAGACGGCGCGGAATGGCCTCGAGAGGGAAACATACCACCACCTGGTGCACTGATAACACTTCTTGATAAAGATGATTTGTTACTTTTGTTAGGTATAAAGCTTGTACTCTGAGGACTGCCCTCTGAGCATTCTCTGAACACGGTTGGTAGCTGTGTTTCTGTTGATTTGCTCCTTCTTGCAAGAATAAAAGCAACTTTGACTTTTGAACTTGGTTTCAGCCTCAGTCTTGTATTTAATTTTTCTATCATACTTGGTCCTTCGAGCCGGATCTCAACATCTCCGCTTCTCTCCAGGATTCGACCTGAACCCGCAGGGGGAGTCTGGGACTCCTGACCTAAAAGACCTCTGCCCTGTCCCTGCTAAGAGGACAGTTTGGAACATTGAGAGGCCAGAGTCTGCTGGAGAGAAAGCAAAGTGACGAGATTCTAAAACAGCCAGACTGAGACAGATCCAATTCAGGTCGGTACAGAATCATCTGGGATGATTTAGACCAGTTCGATGAGGAACTGGGTCGTAAAAGTCTGTGGGAAGACTAATAAACCACCTAGCCGGTTTTTCTTTGAGCACTTGAGGGCAAGTGTGAGCCGTTGAGGGCAATCTTTGAGCCACTGAGGGCAAGAGAAGAATAGATTATTGCAATAATAGCGAAGTTTGTTGTTGTTGTTGTCGCTGTTGTTGTTGTTTCGTTGTTTTTCTTGTTGAAAAGACAGAGTGGCGAGGATAAAAGATTAATCTCTTAACTCATGCTGTTCCGTCTACGGGACGGGACGGATTATAGGAGGTAGCCACACGTTCTTCTGAATGTTTTAAACACCAACCTTTAAACATATATATTCATGCCGTACATTGTTGGAAAGCGTAGATTGCCCTGATTCATTCAAGACCACTCTCAACTTATTTGGTTGCTCACAGCCGATGCTGCTCAATAGTATTAGCGATTAGCTCGGCTAGCCACTCAGCTAAGTGAGAAAAGCTATAATGCCTACACACCTTCAAAGTCTTCCCTTTATCCACAACGATCATCTTATGACTCAGCACTTTCTGTACAGCTCGCCAAGTATCCATTCTTGTGAAATATGAAATCCGTTTCCATAAAACCGGAATACTTTCCTCAATATGTCCATGTATTTAGTCCAACACGTAACGTAATAACACAAATAACAAACCATATACGGTCCGTTTACCTCATTTCCTGTCCTGCACGTCCATCTCAAAGTACACGTGACTAGATGTTTACAACCGTGAGCCTCTTCTGCTTCTGACGACACCACACACAAGCCAATCGGTGTTTAGGATTAGGCAGTGCATGTCTCCAAAGCCAATGAGGACATGTGACCGACGACAATGACGACATGGCTTTGATTGACAGCTGTTCCAGCCTATGGAAATATTCGGTGAAATGAAGTTGATAACCTTTTAGCCAATAGTCTGAGGTTTCCAACGGTGTATGACACTAAGCTATCAAGTTTGGCTGTCCATAAACAAACTCCAAGCGTAACCGGCGTGCACCCGGTGCGTAAAAGAGTTGAACCATATATCATTACGCACTCGGCATTTTGGTACACGGTTGGTTCTTCTTCGACTTGACATATGCCTTATAGCAAAATAAACAGATAGATAAATAGATAGATAGATAAATAGATAGATAAATATGGCCAAACAAAAAAAAAATATGGTTATATATAATATAATATATAATAATAATAATATGGTGTCAGCTTTCATTAGAGACCAAGATTTTGATTGTAGGCAAAGGGGTTGTGAAGTTATAGATGTTTAATTGTGGTTATACAGCTTTGGTAACCAAGTGTCCATTTGGAGTCTCCAAAAAGGACCCAAGGAAAACGCATGGACATACCTGTTGAAAAATAACTCTGGTCTTTTGACTCCAAATTTGGACTGCATGAAGCCAAGACCTGTGGCTCTGGCCTCATTGTGTCTATATCCCGCTGAGAGGTCCCTGAATGTCTGTACACATGTCATAGTATAGGCAAACCTATGGGCGAGTAAACAACCCCATCATTGTAACCTCTGCCACTCTTTGTCAGTAAGTCACAGAATCACACAGACACTTTTACAAGAATCCTGAGAGTGTTTCCTTTCCACTGATACCAGACACATATCTGAGTCTCAAACTATGTGGGATCTGTGCTGCTCACAACTTGGGCATGTCATTTAGGCTAACAACATAAAAAATAGGGGCGTGTATTAAGAGGTTAAATGGGGTCAAGTCACTCTAATGAGGAGGGGCAGTTTGAGGGAGATGTGAAGTTTATGTATAACACAGACAAGAACAGTGTGCGTCATCTGAAAAGATGGAAAAATAAGTATGAATTTAAGGGGACATTAGAGGTTTTGAGTTGTGCAAATTTGGTGGCGAGTATAAGTAAAGACTGTGAGGATAACCCAAAAAGAATGAGAAACGCGGGTTATACAGAAGCAAAAGCCTGGTTAGAGAAAAAAAAGCGACAGGCAGGGGAAGAGAGAGCAAAACAATCGGAGGTTTTAAAGAAACAATATGAACAAGAAATGATTGGGAAAAAAGAAAAGAAAAAGCGGAACAATTGGAAGAGCAAGAAAAAGCATGAGCAGGAGATAAGTGAAATAAAAAACCGAAATGATAAAACTATACAATGTTCTCTCAATTTTTCCGAGAGTGACAGTGATGAGACAGAGACAAGACACACCTCGTCCCGGGTCCACCTCCTCCCTACAACCCAGCCGGAACCGCTGAATCCGCCACCGCTCCTCCTCTCGAACCCGAACCTCCTCGGCCTCAACCTCGTCGCCGCCTAAACCCCACCGCTGTCCACCCCCCCCCCCCCACCACCACCACCACCACCACCACTCCGAGTACAAAATCCTCAAAGAAAAAAAAAACCCAGCCAACAGGAAGGTAAAGACATATCCTATGATTGAAATGCCTGACCCGAGAGCAGAATATACGACTGTCAGCAAGGTAAAAATGAGGAAGTCATGTCCTACTTTGCACGACTGAAATTAGTGTTTGATGCAAACAGCCGAATTATAATAACTGATGTTAATAAAGTCGGCTCTGCATATAATCAACAGCTAAAAACTGCCTTCTTACAGGGACTGCAACCTGCTATTTCTGGGTTTGTAAAACAACACCTGGTGGGGTGGCAGACAAGCTCTGTGAAGAGTATTAAAGATTATGCTGTGCATTCTGAAAAAGCTTTAAAAGAGAAAGCAGAGGCAAAACGTGTGAAAAAGGAAAAGAAAAGTGAATCATATATGACTGATCTTTTTGCTTCTCTCTCTAAAACACTCTACCGAGGCAACTTGGGAGGGAGGGGCGGCCACGGAGGGTGAGGACGAGGAGGCGGAGGGGGACGGGGGAGAGGTGGAAAAAGAGGCGGAGGAGGAAAGGATGGAGCCTGTTTCGTGTGCGGAAAGATGAGCCATTGGGCCAAAGAATGCCGCTTCAAAAAGGACGGCCCCGTGGCCGGAGCGGTGGGAGGAGGAGGATCCGACGAGTGGGCATGACTGACCGACTCAGTGACTGCAGAGAATACAGGTCATGCAGACAGACCCACACACACACACACACACACACACACACAGTTGAGGAGACAGAAGATATTCTAAATTTAGAAACAGTACAGACGTTATTAAGCTGCAATGAAAGACCAATGATAAATTTCTCTATAGGAGGTAAAAATATAAAGTTCTTATGCGACTTAGGCGCTGGTAGAACAGTGATCATCTCTTCAGAAGGTTTAAAATTGCCTCTGTCGAGCAAAGTAATCCTTGTCAAATCAGCTACTGGACATCTGTGTTCAGAACCATTGACGATTCCCACTCTTATTGAAGATCCCAAAACTAGAAGAAAGGTTACACTTCCCATAGCGTTATCAACCCTCTGCCCTGTGAACCTGTTAGGGAGAGATGTAATGATTGAGCTAGGGATAGGAGTAATACCAACACCAGGGGGAATGAAAGCAATAAGGGTGGGAGACGGAGTTAAATGTGTTGGAAGGACAACTAGAACCAACCTATTGGTACAGTCTGGACCTGGTGACGACTGGGCCCAGTTCTGTTACCAGCGAGTTGAGAAAACTAGCTGTAGACAAAACTTCTCCAAGAGCATGTAATGGGAATTCTTATTAATCATCTTGTCTGATCAAATGAGTAATTATGTCATATGATTAGGTGTATGTGTGTGTGTCATAATGGCATAAGATGTGGTCTGCTGACCATGACATGAAATGCTGATTTAGTGAACATCATTGAACTTTGACTGAACATCATGTATGTTATAATCTACTGATTAACTATTGTCCTGATTGTACACACGTTATGACGTGCCTATTGTGCTGACATTGTTCTGATGATAGAACAAGGTCATCCTTTCTGTAATAATGTATTGTATATAATCTGACTCTTTCCTCTGCTCCGGGCTCGCTGTGCCATCTCACGCTTGAGACAGCAAGGAGTCCATCTGCAGACGACTGAATAAACTAGAGAAAGACAACGTACCGACTTTGTGCTTTTTGATAAATAAATATTGCCAGAACAGTTGGCGTTGTCGGCAGGATCACCCTTGAGCCGGCGCTCGGGACTCAGCGTTGCAGGTTTAAGTCTGCACAGCTGGAGTCTGGGACTCCATAAACCTCAAACCTCCCTGTCAAAGAGGGTAGAGAAGCGGGGGACCTGACACGTGAGGACCGACGCCCACTCACTGGCGTGATCAAGTAACTTTTTCTGGCACTTAAACCTTGTCTTTCTGGTGAGTACAATCAGTAATAATAGATCCTCGCCACCAAGAGTGGGTGTACATATTAACAGACGTTAATAACAGGGCAGGTGCTTACCGCTGTAGGATCGCTGAAGCTTCGGGGGTCTGGGACCTTAGAGACTGTAGCAGACAGTCCTTGTGCACATTAAAAAAGCTTTGAATATTACCATCAACGATTGTTTAGTTTTAGGTTTAAAGTTCTAAGAACATAGGGGTATAGAATATTCTTACATTTCACTCTACTTGTAAAAAAAAAATAAAAAAAATGAGGAGTTCAGTAAAAATAACACAATTAAATTAAAAAGAAAAACTTTAGAGAAAACTAACAGTAAAATATATACACTAAATTAACTGAAGTAGCAATACATAATAAATAAAAATCCAAGGTCCTTACAAATCCACCAAAAGAGAAGAAGCAACTAAAGATCTAAAACAAATTTTATTTTTTCTTCTTCTCCCTTTTCTTTTCAACAATGGTTTCTAACAACACCAAGGATGAAACACCTGTAGATCCACCTGTAATGTCTTCTCCCAATATTCGGTTTATGATCACAAAATATGGTGAACAAAGTACTGACCAAATTGAAATCTGGGTTCAAGAGTGTGGGTTTCCATGTACGTGTACACAATTAGAACAATTAAAAATCCAACTAAAAGTAAAAGAAGAAACCAGTCCGTCAAAACAAAAAAAAACAAAAAAAGGGAAAAATGTTTATACTTGTTGGCTTGATGAAGCCAACACCAGGGACAGAAGACAGAAGGCAGGGAAAGCTACACTAACCTCTGCATCTCAGTGCCTCAAACTAGATCCTGATCTGGACCCTGCTCTGCCCAGAAGACAGCCAGCACCAGCTGTGGACCAAGGAGGAGCAGCCAGCGCTCCAGAAGTGATGACAGCCACAGCCATAACCACACCACCACAGCCAAGTCCATACCCAAGGGTGGAAAGACAAGAACTTCCACCTCCACCATACGCTACAAGATATTGTGCACCGCACACCTTTCCCCATGGGATGAAAGCAGAACACAACAAGGCACCGTTTTCAAGTCAACAGACAACTCAGACCATGGCCATACAACGACATGAAAGAAGCTGCTACTCACCTCCCCTCAGTCCAAAATGGGGGAGAGGAGTTTGCAACACAATTGGACATTTTCTGTCAACAATTCAGACCATCTGAATGAACTGAAGCGACGAGGGTTAGGGTTAGTGTTAGACAAGAGACAGGGCAGGCCGTGTGACAACTGACGCTTGTTTCACGTGTGGAATGATGGGACATTGTACTAAAGACTGTTCGTAAAACAAGGAAAATGAAAACGAGATCCCACATGTGACCGAGGCTGATTGACTGGGGGTGGAGCAGAGGACAGTGGAGGACTCATCTGGTTATGACTCAAGGGCTGAGAGGGCAGATCACTCCACACAGCAGATAAGTAGAAATGCATCCTCTGACATGCAAAACACAACAGAAATAGGCACACACAGCAAGCAACATCTTATCTAACCCACCAGCCATTCAACAGAAGAAAGAATTTCGGAAAATTTTTATTTGGTTTTGGTTTGTTTTTGTTTTATTTGTTTAGGTTTCCACTTCCCAGTGTATTCTTGTGACAAGGATTCCCCAAACAAATTCCTTTGTCAGATATGGTAGGGAAGACCTAATGTCAACAACACACTGATACAGGAGGCCAAGACACTCACTAAAGACACACACACTGACATCATGACATCACAAAGAATCCACTGCACTTCTCACATCTCGCAGGGAGCAGAAAGTGAGTTTGAGGAAACATGGTATAGGACAGATCAGGACAGACACACACTCAGACTAAGAATGGAATGGCTTTATTTGTCATTATAACAAGTACAAGTACAAGTATATTGAAATTGTAGCAATCACCCGTCCGTACATATACAACATACAATACATAACAAGACATAACCGGATGACTGAGCAAGGACGGAGGGGAAAAGAGGGGAAAGAAAAACGAGGAGAGAGGGGAATAAAAAAAAGCAGCACCCAGACTGTGCTCTCAGTGAGTACAGTGTGGGAACGGGAAAAAAAAACCCAGCAACATGAGCACATATAAGCACATTTTACAACATTAAACACCAAAACAAAAACAGAAAGAACTTTTGCACACGGGTGGGGGGTGAGGGGGGGGTGGGGTAGGGAGGGAGGTGTTCCAGTTCAGACAGGCAGCCAGCCACGGCCGCAGCCATATTCGGCGCCGCCATCGGACCCCGCCTGTCACACCTGGGATGTGGGGGTAAGCTGGTTATACTGGACCCGTAATCAATGTGCTGTGTCAGTAACTCTGTCTAATCCATCTTTTCAAACTCTGTTCAGGATACCGCACTCCGACCGCCCATGTTTCACTGGTCAAACCCAAAAATAAAAGGTGGGAGGACTTGGGACCTTGGATAAAAGCATGCAATGAGGCCTCCGGGTGGGGAAAAACATCAAATCCTGATGTTGATTTCCATCTGCTTCTAAAGGTGCACCGAAAAAGGTTTTCTGCTGTAGTGACTGCGGAAAAGACTGTTGAGCTCATTCCAGACACAAATTTCCAAACAACCACAGAGGTAAAAGATTTCTTTGATTGATTTTTGGCAATCACATTTTCATAGAAGACGTCTCTGAAATTCCTGAGTTAAGTCAGGTACCATCATGTTTATGGGCAAAGCACAAATTTGATGTAGGACTGATTAAAGGTGCCGAACCAGTTGTGATCACACCAAAATCTTTGCATAGGCCATGCAAAATAAATATCCTTGAAGCAGGAGTAATTGTTACATATGAAAAATCTCCTGTGCGAATACCAGTTTTTCCTGTAAAGAAAATCAGAGATGCTGAGCAACCCGATAAGTGGAGATTTGTACAGGATCTGCAAGCAGTAAATGCAGCAGCACACATGCATGCACCAAATGTACCAAATCCACACACAATTCTCTCTCAAGTTCCATCTGACTGTTGTTGACGTCGCAAATACATTTTTCAGTATCCCAGTGGATAAAGATAGCAAATTTTGGTTTACTTTTTTATTCAAATCCAAAATGTACACTTTTTCTAGGCTCTGTCAAGATTACACTGAATCTCCAACCATTTTTAATGCAGCATTAAAAGACAATCTAAATTCACTCAACTTACCAGCTGGTAGTACTTTTTTTTTGCAATACCTATATGTGGGTGACCTAATGATTTGCTCTCTCACACAGGAAGCGTGTGTACAAGACACACTCGCTCTCCTGAACCATCTGGCTGATAACGGTCACAAGGCCAGTTTGTCAAAACTTCAGTTTGTTTTCAAAACAAGTCACTTTTCTGGGTCATGTGATTACAGCAGAGGGAAAAACCCTCTCACCCAAACAAATTGAAGCAATCCAAAACATTGCACAGCCTGAAACAAAGAAACAGGTTATGAGTTTTTTAAGAATGACGTCATATTGCAGACAGTGGATCCCAAAGACAAAGTCATTTGGACACCTGAGGCTGTAAAAGCCTTTGCGGAGTTGAAATTGGCATTACAACCTCCTCCAACATTGGGCCATCCAGATTGCACCAAACCATTCACACAAACTGTTGACGAACAGGGGGGGGGGGGGGTACATGACTTCCATACTGACACAAGACCATGGGGGACGACAGAGACCTGTAGCCTATTACTCATCAAAACTTGACTCGGTTGCTGCAGGACTTCCTACATATCTAAGAGCTGTGGCAGCTGCAGAAAAAGCTGTGATAGCTTCATGTGACATTATAGGCTATGCTGATCTCACCCTACTGGTACCACATGCTGTTTCAATGATTTTGCTTGAACAGAAAACTTCCCACCTGTCAACAGCAAGGTGGCTCAGATATAACACAATTCTGCTTGACATGCCTAACATCACTGTTAAAAGATGCAATGTTCTTAACCCTGCAACTCTTCTCCTACACCAGACGATGGACAACCACATGACTGGGTAGGCCATGTTTACCCAAATACTTATTTCCTCATTATGCTAAGTTGTCACATGGGAAGGCTCATGTGTCAAAAGGGGGTTTGATGAGTGAAATACAGAGGTATTGGTTCACAAAGGAGGATTAATGAAAGACACACTGCCTATATCAATAACACCTAAAAGCTCGTATAGACCTTATCAGAGACAATATCCATTAAAACAGGAAGCAGTTGAGGGCATAACACCAGTTTTTGAATCATTGTTAAAATTGTGCCAGATCCACATACTGCTAAATGATTTGGAACCAAAATCTAAATACTTTTCTGTGATAGACATAGCAAATGTTTTCTTTTCAATACCTGTGTGTCCAGATAGTCAATTTCGGTTCTGTTTTCAGTTTTCAAAGGGAAAAAATGGACATGGACTCGAATGCCTCAAGGTTACTGTGAGCAGGGGCGCAACTACCTACTTTCTGAGGGGTATGCAGATACATTGCAGGCTCCCCCCGCACCCAGCACCCCTGCCTGAATTTTTTTTTAATGGTTATGTAACCCAGCTGTAATTTCAGTCACTTTATTATTTATATTATTTACTTGTATGATTTGAGTGAAATGCCCCTTTAAGGGTTAAACGACATCACATTATGACAGTTTTAAGTCAGTCATGAGATTTACGATAGTGCCCCTAGTGAGCGTCGCAAGCTCAGATGTGTGTCCTGATTCTTTCTCTCCATCCTCACACCTGAATGACATGAACTTTGTGTTAAGGAGGTTTCAAAAATACAGCAAGCAGTCAAACCACATATAAAAAACATGAAATTTTAATTGCAACTGATCAGTAACTGATATCCTTATTGGATATCAGTTACTGATTGGACGCTGCCTGCATCTGATCTGACTTATCAGATACATCACAACAGCACTGTAGTGTTATATCAGAGTGAAGACATTAAACCCAAGTGTATCCCAAGTTCTATAATTTATCTGTTTTATGATTCACCATCTAGTTAAAAAAAAAAGATAACTGTCTGAACAACAAAATAACCACAAACCAGTTCCTTTATTTTTCTTGTCATGATCTGTTATATTGTAAATACTGATCAGACAACAGTAACCTGTTGTTTTACTAGTAGTAGCTTTAGCTAACCTGAATGTTTATAAGCCTCCTCTTGATACACTGACATAACTTACCTACTGTCTTTCAACCACTTTGAAAAGCTTTTTTTCATCCCTGCAAAATCTTTCTCTTTCTCCCTCTTCCGTTTTCTGTTTTGTGCCCCCGAGAGCTTTATTTTCTGTCTCTCCATGTCATGAGGTCCCTGTCATCAAATGACAACACGATTCAAATGAAAACACTCCTGCTCTAGCGCGTGCTCGAGGGGGCGCGCACCGGCGCGCCTATAGTGTGGAGAGGCGCTCCGGTGCTTTCACCTCTCTCCCCGAGGGGAGGCGATTATCGGAGGGGCAGGGGAGGGAGGCGGAGGGGCGCCTAATCAGTGACGTGCCTCTGTTATTGATCATATAATTTACTACACATGCACAAACAATACAGAAAATGCGGACTCGAAATAATTTTACCCCCATCGCTTTGGCGCCCCCTCAATTGTAGCGCCCCTATGCGCTGCATATAGTGCATACCCACTTTTTGCGCCACTGACTGTGAGAGTCCAACAATATTTTCACAGGCCATGCAAAGCAATATTTCTAAATTTACCCCGCCGCAGGGTAGTCAGATTTTATTGTACGTAGATGACATTTTGCTCACTTCAGAAACAAAAGACCAATGTAAAGTTGATACTTTAGCGTTATTGCAGTTCTTGGCACAACAAGGCCATAAAGTAAGCAAAAATAAACTCCAACTGTGGAAAACTGAAGTAAAGTATCTAGGATACAATTTATCTCAAGCAGATAGATCCCTAGGTACTAAACGAAAAGAATCGATCTTAAAGGCTCCAAAGCCATTGACGAAAAGACAAATGATGTCATTTTTAGGAAATTTTGCAGCTACTAGAGGCAATACAATTGCCATCTAAAGTAGCTGTCTGTAGGTGCGCAGCCCACACCAGGGGAGCTGAAGCAGTCTCCGTGGGTAACCAAAAAGCTGACGGAGCAGTTAAAGCAGCTGCCCAAACAAAACGACATGAAAATCTAATGACATGTAATATTTCACAATTAGATTTTAAAAGATATGCAAAGCACTGCACCTCCACAGGAGAGAGCAACATGGAAAACTAATGACCAAGGTTTATGGAGATGACCTGCAAATAAATTAATATAGCCAAAATCATTATATAGATACGCTGCTATTTTGAGTCATGGATTGAATCATGTCCCAGGAGGGATGGTATCCATAGTTAATATGGCATTTACCACATACGGTTTTACAAATTACTCTAAAAAATGTTGTGCAGCATGCACTATTTGTGCTAAAAATAATCCGCAAGGGAATTTCAGACCATCCATCCAGCCATCCTCTTCCGCTTATCCGGGGTCGGGTCGCGGGGGCAGCAGCCTAAGCAGGGAAGCCCAGACTTCCCTCTCCCCAGCCACTTCGTCCAGCTCTTCCCGGGGGATCCCGAGGCGTTCCCAGGCCAGCCGAGAGACATAGTCTCTCCAGCGTGTCCTGGGTCTTCCTCGGGGTCTCCTACCGGTGGGACGTGCCCTGAACACCTCACCAGGGAGGCGTCCGGGAGGCAACCTCATCTGGCTCCTCTCGACGTGGAGGAGCAGCGGGTCTACTCCGAGCTCCCTCCGGCTAACTGAGCTTCTCACCCTATCTCTAAGGGAGAGCCCAGCCACCCTACGGAGGAAGCTCATTTCGGCCGCTTGTACTCGCGATCTTGTTCTTTCGGTCACTACCCAAAGCTCATGACCATAGGTGAGGGTTGGAACGAAAATCGACTGGTAAATCGAGAGCTTTGCCTTTCGGCTCAGCTCTCTCTTCACCACGATGGATCTGTGCAGAGTCCGCTTTGCTGCAGATGCCGCACCGATGTCGCTCATGTTGGTAGCGACAGTGAGACCTGGAAGGGTGTGATTGGGAGGAACGGCCCCCCCGATCTGAACCCGAGCGGTGTTCTGTTATTGGACTTCTGTGCTCGTCACAGACTGTCCATAATGAACACCATGTTCAAGCATAAGGGTGTCCATATGTGCACTTGGCACCAGGACACCCTAGGCCGTAGTTCGATGATTGACTTTGTAGTCGTATCGTCGGACTTGCGGCCGCATGTCTTGGACACTCGGGTGAAGAGAGGGGCGGAGCTGTCAACTGATCACCACCTGGTGGTGAGTTGGCTCCGATGGTGGAGGAGGATGCCGGTCAGACCTGGCAGGCCCAAACGCATTGTGAGGGTCTGCTGGGAACGTCTGGCAGAGTCCCCTGTCAGAGAGAGTTTCAACTCCCACCTCCGGGAGAGCTTCGACCACGTACCGGGGGAGGTGGGGGACATCGAGTCCGAGTGGGCCATGTTCCGTGCCTCCATTGTTAAGGCGGCTGACCGGAGCTGTGACCGCAAGGTGGTTGGTGCCTGTCTGGGCGGCAATCCCCGAACCCGCTGGTGGACACCGGCGGTGAGGGATGCCGTCAAGTTGAAGAAGGAGTCCTATAGGGCCTTTTTGGCCTGTAGGACTCCAGAGGCAGCAGACAGGTACCGGCAAGTGGAGCGCAGCTAGGGCGGTCGCTGAGGCAAAAACCCGGACATGAGAGGAGTTCGGTGAGGCCATGGAAAAAGACTTCTGGACGGCTTCGAAGAGATTCTGGACCACCATCCGGCGTCTCAGGAGGGGGAAGCAGTGCGCCGTAAACACTGTGTACGATGGAGACGGTGCGCTGCTGACCTCGACTCGGGACGTTGTGGATCGGTGGAAGGAATACTTCGAAGACCTCCTCAATCCCACCGACACGCCTTCCGGTAAGGAAGCAGGGCTGGGGGACTTGGGTGTGGGCTCTCCTATCTCTGGGGTGGAGGTCGCCGAGGTGGTTAAAAAGCTCCTCGGTGGGAGGGCCCCGGTGGATGAGATCCGACCCGAGTTCCTCAAGGCCCTGGATGTTGTGGGGCTGTCATGGTTGACACGACTCTGCAGCATCGCGTGGACATCGGGGGCAGTGCCTCTGGATTGGCAGACTGGGGTGGTGGTCCCTCTTTTTAAGAAGGGGGACCGGAGGGTGTGTTCCAATTACAGAGTGTGATCACTCCTCAGCCTCCCTGGTAAGGTCTATTCGGGGGTGCTGGAGAGGAGGGTCCGTCGGATAGTCAAACCTCGGACTCAGGAGGAGCAATGTGGTTTTCGTCCGGGCCGTGGAACAGTGGACCAGCTCTATACCCTCTGCAGGATCCTTGAGGGTGCATGGGAGTTTGCCCAACCAGTCCACATGTGTTTTGTGGACTTGGAGAAGGCATTCGACCGTGTCCCTCGGGGAATCCTGTGGGGGGTTCTCCAGGAATACAGGGTATCGGACCCTCTGATAAGGGCCGTCCGTTCCCTGTATGACCGGTGTCAGAGCTTGGTCCACATTGCCGGCAATAAATCGGACTTGTTTCCAGTGAGGGTTGGACTCTGCCAGGGCTGCCCTTTGTCACCGATCCTGTTCATAATTTTTATGGACAGGATTTCTAGGCGCAGCCATGGTGTGGAGGGGGTCCGGTTTGGTGACCTCAGGATCGGGTCACTGCTTTTTGCAGATGATGTGGTCCTGTTGGCTTCATCAGACCGTGACCTCCAGCTCTCACTGGATCGGTTCGCAGCCGAGTGTGAAGCGGCCGGGATGAGAATCAGCACCTCCAAATCCGGCCATGGTCCTCAACCGGAAAAGGGTGGAGTGCACTCTTCGGGTCGGGGATGAGATTCTGCCTCAAGTGGAGGAGTTCAAGTACCTCAGGGTCTTGTTCACGAGTGAGGGAAGGATGGAGCGGGAGATCGAATTTCAGACCGCCACAAGGGAAAATACCTGAAGCACAATATCCTTTCCAAAAGATATGTATGGATTTCATTGATATGTTTTCAAAATGGACTGAAGTGTTCCCAACAAATCAGGATGCATTAACAGTAGCAAAAATGTTAACAAGGGATATTATCCCTAGGTTTGGAATACCAGAAATCATGTATAGTGATAATGGAACACATTTTGTAAACCAGGTGATACATCATCTTGCATTGGTGTTTGGCATAAGTGTAAAAAATCATTGTGCATACCATCCGCAGTCAGCAGGACTAGTGGAAAGAACTAATGGTACCATTAAATCAAAATTAAAGAAAACAATGGCAGAGCCAGGAAAGAACTGGATTTACTGTCTTCCTTTGGTTATGCTAAACATGCACATTCTTCCAGGGGTGAGGGGGATTTCACCATTTGAGATATTATATGGAAGACCTTACACATTGCCAGAGTTGAAACCATTTATTGGAGATGACAGCGAAATGGAGGCAACATTAGCTGACTATATGGCAAAAATGTTTAAAAGACAAGCTATTACGTCCTCCGTCATTTCTCCTTCACAGGAAACAACAGACCAGGATCCACTCCTGAAGGGGGAAACCAGACTAACAGTACTGGACTGAAACGACCGACTAGAGCTCTCACACAGGATGACAGTTCAGCCGGAGAAGATATTCTGTGGTACAAAGCAGTACATTTCTTCACGCGGAGGGTGGGGGTCAATGAGAGCTGCTATGTGTGTGCGCAGTGGCCACACTCAGCTGGATATACAGTACCAGTGATTCCCCGGCCTCTTAATGCATCTGAAGTGATGGGTGTACTGAAGGCATTTACTTTTACTAATGCCACAGATGTGACAGATACTAACAAGTCTAAGAACATGACACACATGAAGCAGGAGGTGTGTGTTTTCAGAGACGATGCAGGAAATCCACCTACTATCTGGGACGAGCCCACTGTAATGTGACTGTGCCAGCCACTTGCGGGAGGAGGAATGGCTCCACCTCTCCGTGGCTGATGGGCGGGTCTCTCCTCGAGAAGCTAAATCTGACTCGAGAGCACGTCTCATCTGGAGGTAATAGTAGCAGTAGTCTTACAGCTATTATGCCTGGTGATGGTGGCTTTGGTAGTCTCACTGAACATGTATGGGTTTGTGGGAAACATGTGTATCAAGCGCTAAGACCACAATGGTGTGGAAAATGTTTCCTAGCTTCTCCCATTCATGACTGTCTGCAGCACTCTTACATATCACCACACACACTATAGCCACTTCTACAAGTCATCTGCCAAATCCAGACAGCGCAGGGAGACAGACACTCAGCTGTGCGCATTTCTGGTGGAGTGAAGTTTCTGGAAGGTATCCTGCCATGGTATGGAACTGTAATAATGCAATAATGAGATTGCTGTAGAAGTAGAAGACTTGACAGCCCAGTCGGTAGAAGGTTTTAATGCCATGGCAGCTGAAGTGAAGGTGCTCAGAAATGTTGCTGTACAGAACAGGATGGCCCTTGACTTGACGTTGGCAGCAAATGGTGGTGTATGTCATGTGAACGGAGCTGAGTGTTGTACGTATATCCCTGACTATTCTGACAATATGACTCATTTTGTTTTACATCTGAATGATCTTTTGGCCAGTGAGAAAGCCCTCGACGTGGAGGAAGCTAGAGGATTCAATTTGTGGACATGGCTGACAACAGGAGGGTGGAAAGCTGCACTTCTGAAGTTGGTAACACCTGTCTTAGTGTTTCTGATGGCATTTACTGTCTTCGCATGCTGTGTGTTGCCTTGCCTGAAAGCTCTAATATCCAAGACAGTGAATACTCTGGTGGGGGGGCACATGCTGCAGACCGCACGACCAGCTTCTGATAATGATGATGTTTGGGAATTGCTCTAACCTGGTCGCCATGCCTCACCCTGCTATGCTGACATCTACTTTACCGAGACTGACGTTGACCTCTTTACAGAAAACTGACTTGATGGCATAATGATTCACATACTGAAAATCGAGAGAAGTGGTATTGGTGATGACAATGTTGACTAAAACATAGCCTAAATGAGCAGTTGAATAAGAGGGTGTAAAAACATTTTATTTCATGCCTTTTACTGCTATTTGTGACTATATTCATTTTGCATGTAACCATGTGTGCTTTATATTTTCCAGGAGGATTTATACAGTGGAAACATGTATAAACAGGAGGGAATGATGGGAAAATACAAACCTCTTATATTCATTTTGTGTTCCTATAACCAGTAATACCAATATCTTATATTCATTCTTACATTTCTATAATCAGTTTGCAGCATTATATTCAGTTTATTGGTGATTGTACTTTTATGCATTATATTAGTATGTGTTAGAATAGTTAGCGTGACTTATGACCGTAGTAGTGTTTAAAAGTGTATGCATTTTACTTTGCATTCCACACATGTACAGTTATTGTGTTTGTGCTTGGAAGAGGCCACAGTGCTAGAAGGTCAAGAAGCTAATACTTGCTCTTTGTTGCAGTAAATTTCCATCATATGTCATGAGCTGTTTTGACTAAGAGAATGAGAAGGTCGCAGTGGTGGGAGAGACGGCGCGGAATGGCCTCGAGAAGGAAACATACCACCACCTGGTGCACTGATAACACTTGTTGATAAAGACGATTTGTTACCTTTGTTAGTTATAAAGCTTGTACTCTGAGGACTGCCCTCTGAGCATTCTCTGAACATGGTTGGTAGCTGTTTATCTGTTGATTTGCTCCTTCTTGCAAGAATAAAAGCAACTTTGACTTTTGAACTTGGTTTCAGCCTCAGTCTTGTATTTAATTTTTCTATCAGTCTGTAAGAAAGTCAGAATACCTTATACAAATTCTGAAATACTTATTCTCCCTGATTGTAAAAATATTAAATTTATAAATATGCAAGTATTATTAATTTCACAAATTTAACCGTTGAACACATGTCTCCATTTCACTGAAAACTTTGTGCTCAATGTACGGACAACTTCACATTTTCACATCACACCTGTGTTTATTGCATACTGGACCACCACTCAGTACTAACTAATTTGTGATATCACAAATCTGAAGATTTAAGGTGAGTACAGACAGACTTTCATCCTTCAGCAAATTAATGTGAAAACAGCCATCTAACTCATACATCATTCTGCACATGAAGTTCAAACATTCATCATATGTCCTTATATGTCACATCATTGTATGTCAGCTACACTGATAAAAATATGTGGCTGGACTGGATGACTGTTACTGCATCATCAATGAATATGACTAACTGTGTGGCATGCTCATCAGCCAGACCGATCTTATTCACCACTCCAGCTCCACTCTATCCTCAGGTAGACCCAGCAGGTTTCCACTGCATGATGTCTCTCACCATGCAGAAGAACCCGCCCAACTGTACTACTCTGAGTGCCATATTCCCAGCAGTAAAGAACTCCACCATTCCATCAGTTTTTACCCCTAGAGAAGGTAATTATACATGCTTTTCCCGTGCAGCAGGTGTATCAACTGGAGACATAAATCCACTCTGGTGTAAGAACACTATCAACATCACCTGTTGGCCTAATGTGACCAATATGGTCTGGGCCAGGGCTGATCCGTTCTGGTATTGTGGTAGAAATACCCTAAAACCACAATTGCCCACTAATGGACTGGACTGATAATGTGTGTACAATCAGGACAATGGTTAATCAGTAGATTATAACATGATTATACATGATATTCACTCAATGTTCACTCAATCAGCATTTCATGTAACATAAGTGGTGTCATGGTTGGCAGATTATGGCACACACATACACCTAATTATATGGCATAGTTACTCATCTGTGTCAAAGAAGATGAATAATAAGAATTCCCATTACATTCCCCCATTTGAGCGTATTACGCTCACAAATTAACATTAATCAAACTAACATTAATCATTGAAATTCAAACTGATGATCAAAAAAAAGTCTGAATAAATATATCCCCAGGAAGAGCTCTTGTTCAGTGAAACAGACAGTTCCTTGTTGTTGGGTGGGGTTTGTTGTCATGACAGATTGGTGAAGTCACCTGTGTCATGTTCCAGAATCTAGCCGTTGAACCCCCGTAATTGGTTATGCTGATGTTTGCACACGTTGATGCTCTTAGCCATGTCTTTCACAGTTCTGTCCTTCATGGAAACTTCCAGTGTCTCAGAAATGTTCAATGGTAGTGCCGTCACAGGTATTGCGGCCCCCACTCCGTGAGGAAGTTGTGTGCAGACATAGCAGCTGTCATTTGCAATCCTTCTGGCTGTCGATTGTACTACAGCATACCAAGAATTTTCCTCAGGCTTCAGTAGGGGGTGAATAAACTCAACTCTCCTCTTTCTGCAGTTGGATGCTCTGCAGCTGCTGTTTGAGTTTTCGCACCATTGTTGCTGATTAGGCTGAGATGTGCCTTGTTGCAGGAGCAGTAGCAGGACGATGGTGACAGTGAGCAGGAATATGCTGCAAATTCCTCTACATCTGTCACCCCTCCAGCGTCACTGTATATTCGTTGCCGTCATTGCATCAGCCGTGGTGCCTCAACTTACCCCCGTAATCAGTGTACTGCCTCTTGCGGTGCAAGAAACGTGTGGTCCTACTTTAAACCACACTCTTCCTTCACTCACAGTACAAGGCAGGGGAAAGTGTTGTTTCACTAACTGATGCTCTGCACGCTTGATGGTGTCTCGTCCGTGTGCTCAGGAACGCGTGGTCCGTTCTGCGACCTTCACTGCTGTTTCCATGGTGAGGAGGATTTGGAAAGGTCCGTTCCACCTGCCTGCTTTCCTGCTGTTTTCTTCCCAACCCACCCTCTCTTCAAGGCTGGCTCTGGCCTGTAGGTCTAAAAGCATAGTGTGAGTCAGTGTGTACTGTGACTGTTTTACCTTCGGCGGCCTTACAGGCTTCAGTTAAGGCAATGAGCTCAGCCACTTGGGCAGAGAGGTTACATGGAAGAGGGCCAGAAGAGACAACATGGGAGTCAGTGACAACAGCGTAACCAACTTTGTTCGTTCCTGTGGAGGGACCACGTGATGCTGAACCATCTACAAAGAAAACAAAGTCAGAGTTAGGTATTGGGGTGTCCTTCAAGTCAGGACGAGGAGTGCATTGCACATGCAGCTCTGCATGGGTAGAAGAGTAGCTGAGTTAAGGACAGCACAGTGTTTTACAGTGACATTGGGTATGCTTAGAAGGGTGTTGTGATATCAAGTAAATCTGGCTGCAGTCTGGTGCAATGTTTTTTGATCGTTCAATATGACTTGAACTGCATGTGGCCTTTTCTGCAGCTGCCACGGCTCTTAAGCACGGGGGAAGGCCTGCAGCGACAGGGTTTACCTTAGCAGAGTAGTACGCCACTAGGCGTAGTTGATCATCATGTTTTTGTAAAAGAACAGAAGTCATACAACCTGTCTGCTCATCAACAGTTTGGGTGAAAGGCTTAGTTGGATCTGGCAAACCGAGAGTAGGTGGGCTTTGGAGAGCTCATTTGAGTCTCAGGAATGCTGTTTCTACCTCGGCGGTCCATTCAACGCTGGCGTGGGTGGCCAACCCTCGTCCATGAATTGGAGTGGAGCCTCGAGGACAGAGTAGTCAAGGATGAAGTTTCTGCGATAGGAACACATATCCAGAAAAGAAATCATCTGTTTCTTTGTAATAGGTTTTGGAATTCCTGTCGGAGCCATTGCAGTTTGGAAAAACTGGCTTTGTGACCTTCCGCAGCAAGGTGTTTTAGCAGAGATAATGAGTCTCGGCAGCACTGTTCAAGTGTAGGGGAACACATAAGCAAATCATCTACATTAGGGCTGCAACAACGAATTGATAAAATTGATAATCAATTATTAAAAGTGTTGGCAACGAATTTTATTATCAATTTGTTGTGTCGCGTGATTACTGCGCCAAGTCGCGGAGCAGTTCAGTTGCACTGCCGGTATCGGCAGAAGCGGAGAAAACAGTCTGCCAAAAAATCTTCTAAAGTGCAGGAGTAGTTCAGGCTATATAAAACTATAAAGTGTGTGCTGCATCCTGCCGAGGTTGACACGAAGTGCGCGTGCGCACGTCTGCACGCGCACAAAAGACGATCGGTTTTCTATCGCTTTTACGTGTCATATTAATGATATAATAGCACTGTGTGGATCATTTACCTTGCTGCAGTGCGCTCCTTGGTTATAGTAAGTGAACTATCAGCTTCTACCTGCTCAGATCTCACAGTCAGCAGTAGAAGCGGAGGAGAGCAGCAGGGGAATCTAGCACACATAGTTTGTATGGTAGCCTAATGATGGAAAAAGAAAAAAAACTGGTAACTACAAAAATAAACCATAATTTATTACTGTAAATATATAGTTTCACAGAAAAATTGTTGTATTTTTTTCTGCGTTGTGTGTGAAATCATGAAGAATAATATGAAACCAGTCTGTACACCACAAAGATGAACTGGTTTAGACTTTATTCTTGGTTGACACTGCTGGAGGGTAATTTTGATTTATAAGTGTGCTCTATTTGTGTGACATAGTTTTTTTTATTACCAATTTGTTATAGTTTGCGGTATATGGTAAATGACAAATGATATAACTGAACCGCCACTGAATGTTGAAACAAATCCTTTTTTATAATTTTAATTTTTCTTTATTATTTATCTATTATTTATTGTTCGAACGGCTCAGGTCGACTGAACAACAGAAAATACCTCTTTTTGTGTAGCATACATGTGTATGTTATTTTGTTAAAGCTATCAGACATTAATATTTAGTTGTTTTGTTTAAATTATCATTTATTATTTAATATTACTTTAATAACTCAGGGACGTCCAAGCAGCAACATGTTTGAGGACTGTTTTGCATTGTCAATTTGAAATAATGTTTTGTTTTTGAATGAAGAGTAAATAAAGTATATAAATAATATTTTTTTATCCGATTCATCGATTATCAGAATAATCGTTAGTTGCAGCCCTAATCTACATACTGAATTAGAGCGGACCCCGGAGTTAACTGCAGAGGTTCCAAACTTTCTTTGAGCGATATAGTAGGAGATTCAGTGAAACCTTGGCACAGTCTAGTCCATGTATATGGCTTGCCAAAAACATGGATAGCATGGATAGCTGAATTAACAGCTTGTAAATCTTGGACAAAAACGCCATTCTGTAGGTTAGCCTGAGTCTCTGATTTTCTTTACAGGAAAAATGCGAGTGCGCACAGGAGAGGTTGGACAGGGAACTATCACTCCTGCGTGGAGTAATGACTGAAAAACTGGACAAATGTTTCCTGTTTAAGAGGATATTGATACTTCTTTGGTCGATAGTCTGATTCGGGAGAGATCACAACAGGCTCTGCATTTCTAATTAGGCCTACATCATATTTGCTTTTAGCCCAGAATGTATTAGGGACTTGTGAGAGCTCCGGTGCAACATTGTGTGCTGTCATGGTTACAGTGTGTTCAGCTGATATGTGTGTTCCCAGAAGAACATACAGTGATAGTAAGGCTGACACAGTTTCAGGAAGGTTTTTAGAAAAACATGACAGGGGAGAATAGACTCCCGCATCAGAAGTTGGATGCCAATCAGAAATTTCTGTGGAGTGCTTTACAAATGGACCAACATCACACCACTGGGCTAGGTGTGGTTTAGCTAGAGACATGTGGATGAGAGTCAGAGATCTTAAAGAAGCGTAATTGTGAGAGAAAGAGAGATACAGAAGCTGCGCAGAATGAGTCATTCCAGTAGAGTGTGTGTAACTTTAGTCTGTCGGACAGGTCAGGATCAAAGAGAAACCGTTCTGCATAGTCTTCGTCAGGGCCATCTGAAACATAAGCCGAACAATGCAATTTGGTTATTTTCATGAAGTCCATCAGTGGTTTCATGACGTCATGACTAAATTTGCACAGTAGCCGCAGCACAGGAAGTGACAACCACCACTGATAGACATACAGAGGGAGCTTCTCTTCAATTCTGCCAGTTTCACCTGTGTTTATACTTTCCTGATGTTGAGTATCCTCAGACTCCGCAATTGTCTCCTCCACCCCCTCCCCTCAGTCACTCTGCACTGGCTGGTCTTGGGATGTGCTGGCCAAATTGTCCTTGTTGGGACACTCCTTGGCCCAGTGCCCAGTCTGCCTGCAGAGGTAGCATTGGTTTCTGTCTACCTGTGAGTGAGTTGGGCTCTCTGTTGCGTATCTTTGGTTTTCTTCGCCGTTTTCTCAGCAGTTTACTTTTTCTGCTTGTTTAGCGTGACAGAGCACTTCTGTCAGTCTAGCTCCGTCGAAAATGCCCACGCAACTTTTTGCAGTCTCTCGCTTGATATCAGGGCAGAGGCCCTTCACGAAGCTGTTGATCAGATGAGTTTCCCATGAAGATATCTCGGCTTTGTCACTTGGCTCGTCAATGCCACAGTTGTCCTTAAACACAGTGTATAGTCTCTGATAATAGTTTGCTGTTGACTCGTCTCCTTTCTGTTGCTGCTGTCATATTTTCTGTATGTTCACTCTGTTGGGAAAACTTTTCTTTATGGCTTTATGTTGTCCCATTCTGGTTTCATCATGCGTTCCTCGCACATTGTTTTTCATTTTATTTTGGCGATGTCGGTGGAACCCATCTTTATGTTCAACAATCTGCGTAACTCAGTGGGGTGGAAATCTTTACAAAAGTTCATCAGTTCATGAGTGAACATACTGCCTGATGCTCTGTGATCAGGGAGATGAGACATTGCTTGTTTCTTGTCCATGGGCGAAAGATGAGTGCAGAGCTGTCTGCTCCCATCACCTGGACCATGGGCATTTGGTGCGTCGTTCCTTGGTGCAGTGTGGTGCTGCTGTGCAGTGTCATCAGACTTGGATTGGGCAGGGGAATGGGCTGGAACATGCTTTCCCCTTCCTCATCCCCGTCACCCTTGACTTTTCCGTATATGTGTCCAGTAAATTGATTTACTTTATGATGCGGGGAGAGGGATGATGCTGGCGGGACGATGAGGGGAGGTGCTGTGGTCCATGGCTGCCTGTGATCTCTGGCTTTCGTCCAATGGAGCAGCAGCTCCGACCTCAGTGACTGACAAGGGGTTGGAGTAGGGTGGTGGGCATTCCTGAGCTGGAGGAGGAGAGCTGAGGAGAGAGCCGCTGTGTCCTGTGAGTGAAGGATACAGATCATTCTTAGTTGTCTTTTTTTCATTTTTCTTTCAACTCATAACTTCTCCTTCAACATTGCACAGAATTCTACTTGCACAATAAAAAATAAAATAAAAAAATATTTCAAACAATTGTTGAGAATGATGGTAAACATCATTCTCAACAATTGTTTGAAATATTTTTTTATTTTATTTTTTATTGTAGCTTATTAAAATGCAAGATATTTTTTCTGACTGATTTATTGCCCAATATCGCCGTGTATCTCACTTCTTTCCCCCGCCCTCCCCCCTTGTCTTTGTTGTCACTTTTTTTGTCACTTTGTAGCCGCTCCACAGAGGGCACATGGCTAATTAATATGCACGTGCTGACCATATATGGTTGTGTCCAGGCGTTCTGGGGGCGCAGCATGAGGTGTGTTTACGCACCATTCTTGGGTCCGGTGTGATTTATCAATGGAAAATTGGAGAGTTGTCCGTAAATGTTTTGGATGTACGCCATTTTTGTCTTTTCGCCGTATGCAAAAATGTAGTAGCAGTTTTACACCCTTTTTGATAAATGAGGCCCCAGATTTGTAAGTATATATTTACAATGACCAGTTACCCTCACTCATGTAAACCTATCAGTGGGTGTTGTTGTTTGCTTTCTAAAGATATGTGTACTGATTTTTGTTGTTGTTGTGTGACAACCACTCTTAAAATAACACCTCCGGGAGGTTACAGTTTATGTATTTGCTGTTGAGACTGATGGTTATTTGATGTCAAAAATGTGTAATGTAGGGTATTCCAAGAAGGTGGTTAAGTGGCAAACCTGGCTAAGTAAACTCATGAGAAGGGGTAAATTCACTAACTAGATGAACCCTTTGGCTTTTGTTTAGCTAATATATTGAAGCCACTGGGGTCTTCCATTATCAGATTTACCTCTCCCTCTAGGTTAACTAACCCAGGTTTGTCACTTAACCACTTTTATGGAATACCTCTCTGGACTATTGTTTTTGTTGTTGTTTGTGACAACCACTCTTAAAATAACACCTCCAGGAGGTTACAGTTTCATCTCTCTACCACTAGGTACTTATACTATATTGACGGGGTTAGATAGAATAACATTACTGAAAAGAGATTAATACAGTTTTCTTTGACTAAAACTAGACTAAAATAGTCAGGGACAATTCTGACTAAAACTACACTAAAATGCTCAGACTTTTCGTCGACTAAAATTTGACTAGACTAAAAGGAGTATGAACATGACTAAAACTAATAAAAACTAAAACGACCGCTTGACACAAAGACTAGACTAAAACTAAAACTAAAATAGGCCGCCAAAAACAACACTAATTGCTGGCAATGAAAGCAGGAGATACATAGTTGCAGAGATAGAACAGGGCATACAGTTCTGCAGTTTGGTTGCATACAGAGTGAGAAAAACAATTTTCATGACAAGCAGAAAGTGTATCTTGTGATTCTCTTTTTGACGAAGTTATAGTTAACATACATTTTCCATTACAGGACACAGGCAGTAGCTGGAGGGAGAACAAGAGAAATATACAAAGTACTTTAATATCTTAGGAAATGACTTCATGGGTGAGGACAGCACTGACCTCTGAGAACTGACAGGTAACATTTACTGTTTGACAGACAGCTAGCAGGTGGTGGGGGAGGGAGGAAGGTGTGCTCGGGCATCTCCTCCAAGTCTTCTGCAGCAGGAGGTGGTGCCGGTGGTCCTGGTGTGGAGGGAGCTGGTGACTCTGCAGGCTGGTCCAAGATGAGGGCTGTCAGAGGTTCAGTGGAGTGGTGGTGGTGCTCCTGGGTTGCGTCCAGCAGTTCCTCATCTGTTGGTTCCAGCACCAGCCCCCTCATGTGGTGCTTCTGTGGTGGTGGTGGTGGTGGCAATGGTAGGAGGTGGCAGCATGTTTTTACTGTTTTAACAATATACAATGGATTCAAAGGTAGAAACCAGAAAATGTCTTTTTAAAACAAGTTCAATAATCTAATAACTAACTGCAAAAAATATTTGCAGTGTATACCGGAAAATATTGAGAGCAGTCAAAAATGAATCGACAGCTGCTATGTCTTCCTCACGGAGTGGGGGCCGCAATACCTGTGATGCCACTACCATTGAACATTTCTGAGACACTAGGCGTCATGGTAGCCTTTACCCTGGGAGTTTCCCTGAAGGACAGAACTGTGAAAGACATGGCTAAGGCCGCGTTCACACTGCAGGCAAATCCGATTCCTTCTCATATCCGACTTTTAGGCCTGACTGTCCACACTGTTTTTAGCAAGTGTCCAAATCGGATTTGGCTCTGTCGTCGGAGCGGAGTCGTCATCTAGCGTTTATTGTGCGTTGTCATATAATTGCTACAGCGACGGCAAACCCATAGCAACAAACCAGACAGGAAGATGATGGAGGCAGGTCACCTAAGTTTATTGGCCTTATCACGGTCTAGTCGAGGAGTAGAACAACTTAGATACACCAGACAACTTCAACGCCGGAGGAGGCTGGTAAGGCCTACAGAAGCGCTTCGTGCTGCACTCACTGCAGGCGTTACTGTGCACCGACAAGTGTGGTGTTACCCGAAGAGCTACGATTGATGGGAAAATTTAGTCCTCAGCAGTTTTGACAAAGACCAATGGCTTGCTAACTTCAGAATGTGCCGAGCAACGCTTCATATGCTGACTGATCGCCTACAACCAAGGCTCACACGTCTGGACACGCACTTCAGGCAGGCAATACCGGTGGAGAAACGTGTGGCAGTTTAAAATGCATTCAACTGCTCAAAAAGTATAGCATTTCTAGAGTGCTTCAGTCTTTTGTGCCTGTATTTAAGCAAACTCCACATTCACCCTCTGTAGCAGCTCAGGAGACAACAACCCCTCTGTCATCATGGCTTCCAAGCCCCCACTGCCCCTGGGCCTGTTTATATCCTGCAGAGACTGGTACAAATAACAACATAGCAACAATATAGTTATCAGCCTTCCAAAATCTGTATTGTTTTCAACCCAATAAATATAAATACTCCATGTAGCCCATCAGTGAAATCATAAGATTAGTGTACTCACCAAAATAGTTGATTGTCTATCTGCAATACTTCTGTTCTTTCGAGGTCTTGCGTTTTGGCATGATGCTAACTTTCTGTCAATCTCGTATGACGTAGCAGCACATGGACCCTTGTTTACATTTTTAACCAATGATAGCAGATATTTATCTGACACCGGTCTTAGCCAATCATTTGTTAGATCAGATATGTTACTGTGTTGGATGCATTTTTTACAGTGTATGATTGGATGTTGTGCTGCATCCCAGCAAAGACGAAAAAACTCTGCTCTTCAAGCCTAGTGCCTCAAAAAGGAGGACTGTCACTACCCGATCTGACTCCCTACCATAGACTGTATATAAGAAATGGACGTAACACCCGTGACGTCACCCATTGGTTTGTGGACTGCTGCTTGGAGCTTGGAAGCCAATAGTATCGAATCTAGGCAGCGCCATCTTGAAAATTTCAGGTGCATGCCGGGAAAAAAAGAACACAGATTCTACTTATATGGGTATGAGGCGGAGTGACTAAATTTAGCTTTGTGTATATGATATTTCTCTAGTAATATTATTAGATTTATGACATACAGTTCTTTCTGTTTTTTACTTTTGACATCATGGACACCAAAAAGTACATTGTTCCAGTCCAAAGAGAAATCTGAATAAATCTTCAATGTGACATAACGTACTACTTCTTTCCAGATGGTGGCAGTAGAGTGACAGTGTCAGAACAGGTGCATCACAGTTTCAGGCTCAGACTCACACAGAGAACAGTTCACACATAAATCTTTCTTAAATTTTAACAAAATTAATGTTTGGCAGGGTAGTATCTATGAATCAGTTTGTAAGACACTTCTCTCACTGTGTTTGTAATTAAGTATCTGTATGGGAGGTTCCATACATGGATCCAGTTCAAACCATCAACCATATTAGACCAGTAGTGAACAACAGATGGGGTAGTGGTGATATCTGTCTGAAACAATGATCTGATGAGACGATTATTATTTGTTTTAGATTTGACAGAGAAGCATATATGACCCACTGGTGTTAATGTGGGGTCTAAAGGAAGACACACTGGCTTTCCAGCACCTCTTAATAGAGTTAGGATACCAGAGGGAACGGCATCCATTACAATTGCAAATTCATTTGGGGTAACAGGAACACCGTATGTTTGAAGAAATTCATAGTAATTTAGCAGATTTCTATTATCATTGAGTAGCTGGGTAACTAAAATTATGTTGTTATCAAACCAGGAATTAAGAAATAGAGATTTATTTTTATATTTGATGTGTTGATTGTTCCAAATAAAGCATCTATGTGGAGAGAAGTTGTGTTTGTATATTAAGGACCATGCCAACAGCATTTGCTTATGGAAGTTTGAAAGAATTAGGGGAATTTTTTCTATTTTATAATCACATAAAAGTACATATTCAAACCTCTGACAACTATTTATAAGCAAACTATTTATATTTATTCATATTTATATATTTATACGATTGATTTATTTTATTTATATTTATATGTTTATACAACTGATTTATTTCGCGTATCGCGTTTTTGAGTCTGGCAGCGTTTTTTCCAAGCGGAGTTGCCGTACATAACCGTACAAGATGGCGGACGACCGCGGACGCTACTGCGCATGTCAGACTCAAATCGGGTAGCGACTCACATCGGGTAGCGACAAGGACAAATACGCGTAATTTACAATTCTATAAAGTCAAGAATTAACAAGAGAGAGATTATTAGATAAATACATGGCCAGAATCTCAGCAGACGTTATGATAGGATGAGGATTTTCTTTCATTAAAACCAAATGTTTCTTCTTCACAATTATCTTCACATAAATACACATAAATAAAATACACAATTCACCCGTTCACATATAACATGTGACATCAGAAGAGCTCTAAGAGTTCTCAGAAATAAGTTGTCAAAAGGTAACATACACTACTAATTTTAGCTCATCTACAAGCGCTCACGTTGGTGAATACTCCCTCTTGTGGCAAAGAGAAAGAACTACACTGTATAAAGTTAAGTTTGAACCCACAGTGAAAACACATTTAAATCTGGCCTTTTTCAGAGCAAAATTGATAAAATGATTATTCCACCTTAACCATTATGACTTTGGTGTCTTTCACCTTTACCCAAATCAGTGAGGATGACCCTGGAGATTGTCACAACAACTTCTTGAAGCTGTATGATGGCCCAGATACCTTACTGTGACCTTACTGTATGTAACCCAAGAAGAATCACTACTTTAACTGTAATGTCACAGACTTAGAAGGATATTCACTGAATCTGATAGTGGTAGGGGTACATCATTTGGTGTCACTCCAATTTTTTGATGCAGTTTTCACTTTATGTAATTTGCATGAAGTGTGGTCAGGCTGTTATGCTAGATATCTGAAAATAAATGTTTTCTGCAGTTAAACTAGGATTATTTGATTATTATTTGAAGAAAATACATTTTTGGAACTGCATGCATTTATCCTCCCCGAAGAAGACTGAATGTGAGGAGACAGTAGTTAAAAGTCCCTTCCAGACATATTTCAAAACATACAAAAATAGTCCATAAGAAAGTCAGAATACCTTATACAAATTCTGAAATATTTATTCTCCCTGATAAAAAAATCCTAAATCTATAAATATGCCATAAATATATCACACTTGTGTTTATTGCATACTGGACCACCACTCAGTACTAACTAATTTGTTATAACACAAATCTGAAACTGTTCTGCCCTCACTGTGCGTAAAGCCACCCTTGCAAAGCTAGGCAGACAGTTAACATCAGAAGGTGGGAAAAAAGACCAGGAGGAGACTGATTTCAGTTTGAAGGCAAAGTCTTGTTTAGTTTTCTGATACTCTTTTCTGTCCTTCTTTTAATTTTTGTAGAACTGCAATGACATGAAATACACATAGAATGAATGTTACAGTGTGTACTAAATAATGTTTAGTTGTAAATATTTAACCCTTTTTTTAACAATGATTTTTTATGAATCACATGAATTGTAATGGACATGAACTGAAAATATTCCCAAAATAATAATGCACAAATCACTCTCAAAGTGCACAAAAAAATCATGTGAGTGAACAGGAGAACTAAAGCAGCCTAATGCTAAAGGCTAACAAATAAGCTATATGACTAGTACTGATTAGCAGCAAACGTTACATTTCTGCCACAGAGTGAAACACAAATGAACTATGAAACAGGTATCATCAATAAACATCAATGAGACAATGAATTACTACTTACAGACGTATATTCACCCGGGCTTGTCAACTAGAAATGAGAGCTGCACATGGCTTGTTGTAGCATGACCCAAAACATAAGTGAACTGAAAATACTACTGGAGTAAGTAATGTGAAAAGGTGTCAGTGGGAGGTGCTGTTGAACAAACTGAAAGAGCTGAACACTCGCCGCCTGGTATGACCCTGTTATACCACTATTATCCAAAACACAACATGTTAGGGTTCCCTTAAGATAATCAAGTGTCCTTTGACAGAAGGAGAACAACTTCTGAGATGGGCCTAAGGAAAACCTTGAGAGTACCTTGACTGAATATTCTCACTTCGACCTTACGTATTTTTCCATCAGCACTGGGAAATGTCTTCTGGATGACTCCAACAGGCCATTCATTACGTTTGGCCTGGTTGTCTCTGAGGAGGACGACGTCTCCCTCTTGAACATTTGGCTTATCCTCTGTCCATTTTCTGCGTTTCTGGAGCGTGGCTAAGTACTCCATTCTCCAGCGCTTCCAGAACGTGTCTGCTAGGCATTGTACTTGTCTCCACTGATTTCTATGCAGGTCTTCCTGATTGAAGTCTCCATGAGGGGGTAGCAGAGGACTGATCTTTTGGGTCAACAGCATGGCAGGTGTTAAGAGAGTAGGCATTTCTGGGTCCACTGACACCGGTACCAGCGGCCTGGCGTTCATCATGGCCATGACCTCTGCCATCAGTGTCGTGAGTACTTCATGAGTGAGAGGAGCTGTCCCTGAACGAAGTAGCATTGCATCCAAGATGCGGCGTGCGACCCCTATCATCCTTTCCCATGATCCGCCCATATGGGAAGAATGGGGCGGGTTGAAAATCCAGGTGCACCCTTGATGGGCAAGATACTTCTTGAGCTCTGAGTCTTCGGTGTTAATTTGTAGCTCCTTGCAGGCTCCAACAAAATTGGTCAGAGCGGAGTTGCTTGGAGGGCCCACGGACGGCGAAGAATCTCCTCAGAGCATTGATGAATGAAGATGTGGACATGGATTCTATTGTTTCGATGTGCACAGCGCGGGTACTCATGCACGTAAACAGAACTGCCCAACGTTTGCTTTCGGCGCTGCCTCCCCTGGTTCGGCGTGAGGTGATTGACCAAGGTCCGAAGACATCCAGACCTACGTGCGTGAAAGGAGGCTCTGTGGTAAGCCTATCGGCAGGTAGGTCGGCCATCTTCTGCTCCATCAACCTTCCTCTCAGTCTCTTGCAGGTCACACATTTATGAATCACTCTGGAAACTAGATGCTTGCTTCCCACAATCCACAGCCCTGCAGCCCGGATGACTCCCTCCGTGAAATGGCGCCCTTGGTGAGCTACCTCCTCGTGATAATGCCTTACCAAAAGAGTTGCAATGTGGCTGCTCTTCGGAATTATCAGGGGGTGCTTCTCATAGTTGGGGAGATCAGCTGATGAGATGCGCCCTCCTATTCTCAGCAGACCATCTTCGTCAATGGTGGGATTAAGTTTCTTCAGAGGACTTTGCCTTGAGAGTTTACCACCCTTCTCCAAGCACCTGATCTCTTCCTTGTAGGCTTCCTGCTGCACACTGCGAATGACAACTGCCTTTGTTTGCCAAAGTACATCAGCAGTGTGCTCTTGAGAGGTTTTCGCTGCAGCTCGTGCAGTGTGTATGAGTCTTCCCATGGCACGTAATATTGACCTCCAGGTTGAGAACCGTTCGAAACGGCTTGCCCCAAGTTGAACCTTTGCGGCTTTGGTAGAGAACACTGCGATCTCAGGCCGGATCTCTTCATCCACATCTGGCTCAATGAGTGTGAAGGCTGCTTCAGGAGAAGATTTCTCTTCTTCTGGCTGTCCTAGGAACTCTGGGCCAGAGAACCAGTTGGTATTCTTTAGGGCTGCCGCTGACACAGGTCTTGTGGCGTGGTCAGCTGGATTACTTTCAGTTGCGATGTGGTGCCACTGTTCTGGGCGACTAGACTTGAGTATGCGGTTGACTCGGTTGGAGACATACATGTAAAACCTCCTTGAGGTGTTATGAATGTATCCAAGGACGATTCTACTGTCTGTGTAGAAGTCAACAGCATGTACATCCTCATCGATCTCACGGAGAATCAGCTCCGCCATCTCCACTGCTAGAACGGCGCCACACAGCTCCAATCGTGGAACTGTGTGAGCTGGCCGAGGTGCCAGCTTGGCTTTTCCCATGACAAACCCCACGTGACATTGACCTTCACTATTAATGACTCGAAGATAAGCAACCGCTGCAATAGCCATCATTGAGGCGTCAGAGAAGACACACAGCTGCCGGTGTTGAGCTGAGGCAAAGGATGTAGGGAAGTACGTTCTTGGGATGCTCAGCCCTTCGAGGTCTGAAAGAGATTCTTTCCAGGCTTCCCAGGGTGTTTCTTTTTCAGGGGGGAGAGGGGTATCCCAGTCGAATTCCTCGGTAGAGATTTCTCTGACTAGGGCTTTCCCTTGCCTGGTGATGGGAGCAACGAGCCCAAGGGGATCAAACAGGCTGTTGATGGTCGACAGGATGCCCCTGCGGGTGAATGGTTTGTTCTCCTTTGACACTTGAAAGGTAAAGCAGTCTGTCTGAAGATTCCAGACAAGTCCGAGACTGCGTTGCAGTGGCAGAGCATCAGTTCCCAGGTCAAGATCTTTTAGATCGTTGGCGAGATCTTCTGCAGGGAAAGATGCCATGACTGCAGCACTGTTGGAAGTGATCTTGTGGAGGCGCAAATTGGACACTGCTAGCATCTCCCTTGTTCTTGTCAACAGGTCGATTGCTTCTGCTTCTGTGGGGACTGATGTGAGGCCATCATCAACGTAGAAGTTCCTCATCACAAATTGCTTGCAGTCAGTGCCGTACTCATCCTCACACTGCTGGACAGCTCGCCTAAGCCCGTAAGTGGCTACAGCAGGGGAGGGGCTGTTGCCAAAGACATGCACCTTCATTCTGAACTCTCTGACCTCTTTGTCCGGGTTGTTCTCCTTGTACCACAGGAAACGCAGATAATCACGATGGTCTTCTCGAACCTTGAAACAATAAAACATCTGTTGGATGTCAGTTGTGATTGCAATGCGTTCCCTTCGGAAACGCACGAGAACTCCTAGCAGAGTGTTGTTCAGGTCCGGCCCGCTTAGCAGCACATCATTCAGGGAGATCCCATCCTGCTTTGCGCTTGAGTCGAAAACCACTCTTATCTTCCCCGGCTTCTGAGGATGATACACTCCAAATATAGGTAAGTACCATCGTTCTGCACCACCTGCGAGTAGAGGAGCCGGCTCTGCATGGTCATTATTGAAGATGTCTTTCATGAACTCAATGAAGTTCTGTCTCATGACTGGCTTTCTATCCAGTGTGCGCCTCAGGGAGGAGAGTCGTTTTGACGCTTGCGTGTAGTTGTTGGGCAGACGGTGGCGTGGGGTGCGAAAAGGTAGCGGTGCAACCCAACTATTTGTCTCGTCGATGAAGACCTCTTGATCCATGAGAGTGAGGAAGGCTTGATCTTCAATAGACTGGCCTGGCTTGTCATCGTCTGGAGTTCGATTGAAGACAGTGCTCCCAAGAGCTGAAGCTTCTTTTCCACTCTGGAGAGATGGAGTTCGTGCTAACATGACAGCTTTTTCTTTGACTTGAAAGTTGTTTGAACAGGGACTGAGAATAGAGCTCCGACCATTTAGCATTACATTTGTCTTGTAAATGCTCACACTGCTAGGCTTGTGGGCATTCCCCAGACAAACGTCCCCCACAATAACCCACCCCAGGTCCAGTCTTTGTGCAAAGGGTTCATTATTCTTTCCATTGTATTGCTGTCGCACTTTGTGGACTCTCAGGATGTCTCTCCCTAAGAGGATCAGGATCTGGGCTTTAGGGTTGAGTGGAGGTATCTTGTCTGCCACAGGCCTCAGATGTTCATGGTGGCGTGTTACTTCTGGAGTGGGAATCTCAGTCCTGTCGTCAGGGAGCATATCACATTCAACGAGTGAGCCGCACTTGCCCATCTGTTGATTCAATGACAAAGTTTGTCGCTCTCCTTCCTGTCGTTTCCACTATGCCAGAGCAGGTCTTCAAAGTGTAGGGGACTGCACCTCCTCTCACATTGAAGAGCTCGAAGAAGTCTGGTCGTGCCAGGGACCGGTTGCTTTGGTCGTCTAAAACAGCATACATGGGGACTGCCTGTTCAGGCTGATCAGCGGGATACACTGTAACTAGACATATTTTTGAGCATGACCTTCCACTAGCAGCTCCTGCACAGACCTCTGTGCATTTTGAGGTAACCTCTGGATTCTCAAGAAGGTCTCGCTCCCCGCCTTGCTCTGGTGCAGTCTCTAAGCTGGCAGAGATCCATGGTGCTGGACCAGGATGTAGTGCTGCTAAGTGCCTGTCACTGCTACATTCTATGCACTTGATGACATCTTTGCAATCCTTTGCCATGTGTGATGTTGAAGAGCAGCACTTAAAGCAGATGTTTTTCTCTCTGAGATAAGCTCTGCGCTCTTCCAGTGGTTTTCCTCTGAAAGTGCGGCACCTCTTCAGAGGGTGCGGCTTGTTATGCACCGGGCAGAACTTCCCTGGATCATCCGGCTTTTTCCCTGATGCACTTGAAGAGGTAGCCGCAGCTTCAGCTGCGACCTCTGTCTTTCTTACTGACACAGGTGTTTTGGTGGGCTTTGGAGCTTTAAAGTGGCTTTGTGTGTTGGATGTGAAGATGAAGCTTGGATCATTTTTTGTTTTAGCCTGGCTGCGTATGAACTGAGAGAAGAAGCTGAATGGGGGGAAGGGAACTCGGTACTCTTCTTTGTACCTCGACCCCTGACTGACCCACTTCTCCTGTAAGCCGTATGGGAGTTTTTCAACAATAGGGTTGACTCCACGTGGCGTATCAAGGACTGCCAAACCAGGTAGCTTCCCTCCTGATTGTGCAAACTCAACTTCAAGTAGGAGGTCTCCAAGCTGCTGTAACAACTGGTTGTCTCTGTTAGACATCTTAGGGAAGTCTTCTATTCTCTTAAACAGAGCATGTTCAATGACTTCTGGTGATCCATAGCTGTCTTCGAGCCGTTGCCATACCATGTCAAGCCCTGCAGCTGTATTGTGGATGTGCACCGCTCGCATTCTTTTGGCCAGCTCTGTTGACTTAGGTCCTAGCCACTTTGACAGGAGATCAAACTCTTCTCTTGAGTTCAAGTCCAGCTCTTTGACGACTGCAAGGAAAGAGGATCTCCATGCCCAATAATTTTCAGGGCGGTCATCGAATTTGAGAAGGCCGGAGGTAATCATCTCCCGACGCATCAGGTACTTCGCGACATCTGGCATGGGTGATGTCTGGCCATCAGCGCGGAGAGGTGTCCACTGCAGACTGTGGTCTGGCTGAGCAAAGCTTTTGCTAGCTCCTGCAGTGTGGTGCGTGGCTGGGATGTTGATACTGGCTCCTGCAGTGTGGTGCGTGGCTGGGATGTTGATAGTTGGCTCAAAGCGTAGTGGTGGTGTCAAAGGCCCTGAGACCACAGATGATTCGTCAGCCTTTTCATGAGAGTGCTGAAGTACATACTCAGATGTTCTCTGGGCAGGTGGGAGTGGTTCGAACTGGAGATCAAGTTCCCCTTGAGACCCAGTGATTTCGTTTTCCTCAGCTGCTTCATACACTGCTGCCTCGGCTGAGGCTGTTGCTGCATCTTTTTCCAGTTTCAGCACATGCAGCTTTGCCTGTACTTGAGCTTGTTCTATCATAACTTTTGCTTCCATTTCTGCATAAGCGGCTTGTGTGCGTGCTGCTTCTGCCTTTGCTCGTGCGACGACTGCAGCAGCGCTTGCTGACGACAGGCGCGTCCGTCTTGAAGCCCTGGAACCTGAGCGCCGTGACTGCACTTCTGGCTTATCGTCTGCGTGTTGCTGCTGCATCCTTAAACTGATGTGTGCGGCAAGTAAAGAAGGAAGCTGAATGCTGTATACAGGTAAGTTGTGTTCCAGATGATGAGTCCGCCGTATTGACGTCTTTCTACTGTTCTGCCCTCACTGTGCGTAAAGCCACCCTTGCAAAGCTAGGCAGACAGTTAACATCAGAAGGTGGGAAAAAAGACCAGGAGGAGACTGATTTCAGTTTGAAGGCAAAGTCTTGTTTAGTTTTCTGATACTCTTTTCTGTCCTTCTTTTAATTTTTGTAGAACTGCAATGACATGAAATACACATAGAATGAATGTTACAGTGTGTACTAAATAATGTTTAGTTGTAAATATTTAACCCTTTTTTTAACAATGATTTTTTATGAATCACATGAATTGTAATGGACATGAACTGAAAATATTCCCAAAATAATAATGCACAAATCACTCTCAAAGTGCACAAATAAATCATGTGAGTGAACAGGAGAACTAAAGCAGCCTAATGCTAAAGGCTAACAAATAAGCTATATGACTAGTACTGATTAGCAGCAAACGTTACATTTCTGCCACAGAGTGAAACACAAATGAACTATGAAACAGGTATCATCAATAAACATCAATGAGACAATGAATTACTACTTACAGACGTATATTCACCCGGGCTTGTCAACTAGAAATGAGAGCTGCACATGGCTTGTTGTAGCATGACCCAAAACATAAGTGAACTGAAAATACTACTGGAGTAAGTAATGTGAAAAGGTGTCAGTGGGAGGTGCTGTTGAACAAACTGAAAGAGCTGAACAGAAACTGAGATTTAAGGTGAGTACAGAGAAATGTTCACCCTTCAGCAAATTAATGTGAAAACAGCCATCTAACTCATACATCATTCTGCACATGAAGTTCAAACATTCATCAAATGGAACAATGTGCAAGGAAAAATGAGTTATGTTGTAATCCTTTAGATTTCAGTCCTGGTTAATTTGGCAAATGCAATTTAATAATACAGCAAACACTTATTGGGCAGCTAAAACAGGCAATTGGGTATCTGTTAACAGAACAAACAACAAAACTGACTGCATTTTAAGGAAGACACATTTATAATCAAATATTACTTTTGGTGCTAACTATGGTGACAAATACAATGCATTTCCTGTTTCTGTTTTACTATAAGAATCAGCATATATTTCACCAGTTGAACACTTTTAATCTGAAGCAGCAGCAAGAAGAAATATTGGTATTGTATTTGGAGTAAGTAAATTCACCTTTAATGTGGTGTGACGGCCTCATGGCCTCTGATTGGTTGTTTGGGAGGTGGCTCATCATGAGAGATGGGCAGCACCTGGATTGGTGTGAATGCTCCTTTATAAATAGAGCTCTGAGCATTCAGTCTGTCTCTCCTGTTTTGAGTTGCTGGGTTTGTTTGAACTTTGGTAATTTATATTCTTGTTTTATCTTACACATACATACACCCACCCACCCATACATTACAAACATTACTGATGAACTGACATACATAGTTATTTTTGTTTAATTCAATAAATTTATGTTTTCTAGTTTGAAGTCATGTGTGGTCTCCATCTTTTGTCCTACCTCCGAGCCAGGTTGTGACAAAATGGGGGCTCGTCACGTTGGATTTTGGTAGTACTCTGTGTTGATTTTGGATGGAGTATTGCACATGGCTGTAGTGTTGTTTTGGTTTGGGGGAGCTTTATTCTAATCCGTTTTTTTGTTGGGTTTTTTTTCCCTTCCTTTTGGGCTTTTCATTTTGAGGTGAACAAACTGTGATAAACTTGATGGCAATATTTTAACTGGTGTTCTCTTCGGTTAGGCATAGCAGCAGGCTCTACTAGAGGGTCTATTGCATGGTGTCCTTGTAGTGTGGCGGGGAAGGTGGTTAGAGCGGTTGGCTCAGGATCACGTCCAGGGTTTGTTGGGGGGTCGCTGTTTCATGCAGTTGCTCTCCAAGGCCACTGGGTTACAGTGAATAAATACCTGCCACCGGTACCTGTCTGAAGACTAGGGATGAGTTTTAGTTAGCTAGATGATTTTACTAGTCAGTTTAGTATGGGGAGGCACCGGTTTTTGTTTGCCAGTTGTATCGCATGTTCTGTTTGTACCTCATTTTGATTGTCAAGATTTCTAGATTTGGCTGGTTATGGCTAACATTGTGGAGGAGTTTCTTCAGCATCCCTCTGAGGAACTGCTGGAGCAGTGCACCAAGGAGCAGCTGATTAAGGTTGCTCAGCATTTCTCTGTTGCAGTGGAACCCAAACGCACAAAGGACAACCTGAAGAGTATTATCAAGGCTAACTTGCAGGAAGGTGGTGTGATGATGGAGGAAGGGGCTGAGACTGGTATAAGTGTGTCTAAACATGGCTTAACATTTGAACAACAGAAAGAATTGCTACTTTTGAAATTGGATCATGAAAAAGAACTGGAAAAAATTAAATACAAAAAGGAACAGATGAAATTGGATTTGGAACTACAAAAATTGGCATTAATTAGGGATGGAAAAATGTCTGCATCTGCTTTAAATGGGCAAACCACTGGTTCACATTGTGATGTTGCCAGTAATTTGAGATTGATGCCAAAGTTTAATGAGGATGACGTTGAAACCTTCTGTCTGTTTGAACGTGTTGCAGACTCCAGATTTTGGCCTGATGAGGAACGAACCTTAATGTTGCAGTGTGTCTTTACAGGTAAAGCTCAAGAAGCCTATTCTGCACTACCTTCAGAGGACTGTAAAGATTACAGCATGGTAAAATCATCGGTTTTGAAGGCTTATGAGTTGGTTCCTGAGGCCTATCGTCAGCGCTTCAGGAGCTGGCGAAAGACTGGTAAACAAACACATGTGGAGTTTGCACGGGATTTGGTCACACATTTTAATCGCTGGTGCTCTTCATCTGGGGTAAACACATTTGATAAATTATGTGATTTAGTAGTTCTAGAACAATTTAAACAATCTGTGCCTGATTACATTGCCACCTATATTAATGAGCACAAAGTTACCTGTCCTAAGGAGGCTGCAGTGTTGGCCGATGAATACGCGCTAACACACAAGCGTATCTTTGGTGAGCGAGGTAGCAAGGATAAATATCAGAAAACAGATTATTTTTCCCCAAAATTGGATCAACCACTTGATAGGACAAGTGATCCAAATGTGTGTAATTATTGCCATCAAAAAGGTCATTGGAAAAAGGAATGCCCCTTGTTAAATGAGAGAACAAAAGCAGCCCATGTGAAGTCTGCTGGTTTGGCTACAACTATTCATACTCCCAATTTTGGAGGTGATCAAAAACTGGTGGCTCCATTTCAAATGGAGGTTAAACAGATAGAATCTTCTGAAATTGAGTTGGGTTATGCCCCATTTATGTCTGATGGGTTTGTCAGCCTAATTGGAGGTGATATAAAGGTTCCAGTCAAAATACTGAGGGACTCAGGAGCTTTACGCACATTTGTGAGGGAAGCTATTTTGCCCTTTTCTCCACGTACAGATACAGGGGGCTGTATTCTGGTCAGAGGGATGGGCTTGACAACTCTTTTTGTACCTGTACATAAAATGTTCTTGTCATGTGATCTGGTACAGGGGGAGGCTGAGGTTGGTGTTCGCCCTGAATTGCCAGTGGAAGGAGTTGACATCATACTGGGAAACGACCTGGCAGGAAGTAGGGTATGGCCAGACACTGTAGAAGTTGATAGTCTACAGCTACCCAATGTATCAATCCAGCCAAATACTATAGGGGTTGCAGCCTTGTCATCTCCAGAAGTCCCTGAAACTGAGCAAGCCATTTTAACAGCTGGTTCTGTGGGAACTAAGGGACTTAGTGAATCGGAGCCAGCAGTTATTTCAGTCTGTGCTGTGACTCGTTCAATGACTGCTGCACTAACTGATATGAGAGAAAAACCATGTGATGTAAAGAAATTTGCATTGTCACTGCCACCTGATCTTTGTGTTTCTCGTTCAGAGCTGGTGAAAGAGCAAAGAGTGGACCAGTCTCTGAAGGCTGCGTATGATCTGGTTTTGTCTACAATGCAGGTAGGAAAGGTGGAGCAGGGATATTTCCTCCTGGACGACATCTTAGTTAGAATGTGGGCTCCTCATGGTGAGACATTCAGTGGTGATCCTATTGTGCAAATTGTGTTGCCTTTAAAATTTAGGACAGCCATAATTCAGACAGCTCATGATAATGTTGCGGGACATATGGGTGTAAGGAAAACATATGATCGGGTGCTTCGGCATTTTTTCTGGCCGCGTATGAAACGTGATGTTTCTGCATATGTAAAGACATGCCATACTTGTCAAGTTACAGGCAAGCCTAACCAAACAATAAAACCTGCTCCTTTGTGTCCTATTCCTGCAATGAGTCAGCCTTTTGAGCACCTGATTATTGACTGTGTGGGTCCTCTTCCCAAGTCTAAGTCAGGTTATTCTTACTTGCTAACTGTAATGTGCCAGTCAACTAGGTATCCAGCTGCTTATCCTCTACGTTCCATCTCTGCAAAGTCTGTTGTTAAGGCCATGAGTCAGTTTATATCTGTGTTTGGCATTCCCAAAATAATACAGAGTGATCAAGGGTCAAACTTTACATCTCGACTGTTTGCTCAAATCCTTAAACAACTTCACATAAAACACAACAGGGCTTCAGCATACCACCCTCAGAGCCAAGGTGCACTAGAGCGCTTTCACCAACATTTGAAATCTTTGTTGCGCGCTTACTGCACAGAGCTAAGAGCAGATTGGGAGGAGGGTTTGCCATGGCTCTTGTTGGCAGCGAGGGAGGTTGTTCAGGAAAGTACAGGATTTAGTCCTAATGAGCTTGTTTTTGCTCATACTGTCCGTGGTCCCCTGTCTGTGGTGCATGATCAGTGGAGGTCGACTGATCCTTCACAGAATTTGATTACCTATGTTAATGGGTTTAGGCAGAGACTATATGAGGCTGGGGAACTAGCTAAACAGAACTTACAGGTTTCTCAGAAAAAAATGAAAAGACTGTTTGACCGCAAGGTAGAGAAACGACACTTTAGCCCAGGTGACCAGGTTCTTGTTCTTCTTCCATTGGAGTCACCTTTTCAGGCAAAATTTTTTGGTCCATGTCATGTAGTCCGTCAGATTTCAGAGCAAAATTACCTGATTGAAATGCCAAATAAAAGAAAATCATCTAAAATATGTCATATTAATCTGCTCAAGCCTTATCATGCGCAGGCTTTTTCAGGTGAGGATGCCCAAAGTTGTCCAGCTCTCATGGTAAATGATTGCATGTCAGTGCTTGAGGAGGAGGAGTTAGCAGGTGATGGGGTTTTGCAACCTAGACTGAAAAATTCAGAAACTCTGTCAAAGTTGGATGCAATGCTTGGCCATTTGGAGGAAAGTAAATGCAGACAGCTGGTTGAGCTTATCGGAAATTACCCAGGTCTCTTCTCTGATACGCCTACTCGCACTCATTTAATTGAACATGATGTTGATGTGGGAGATGCTAGGCCTATCACTCAGCGGTTCTATAGGGTTTCTCCAGAGAAGCGAAAGATCTTGGACTCAGAACTGTCATACATGTTAGACAATGGCATTGCCGAACCTTCTTCATCTAGCTGGGCCTCACCTTGTCTTTTGGTTAGCAAGCCTGATTGTACCTATAGGCCCTGCACTGATTTTAGGAAGGTTAATGCTGTAACAAAACCTGATTCCTTCCCTCTTCCCCGGATGGAAGATTGTGTTGATCAGGTGGGTGCAGCCAAATATGTTAGCAAGTTTGACCTTCTTAAGGGTTATTGGCAGGTTCCACTCTCTAAAAGAGCCAGAGAAATTTGTGCTTTTGTGACACCATCAGGTCTGTACTCTTATACAGTCATGCCATTTGGACTGCGTAATGCTCCAGCCACATTTCAGAGGTTAATGAACAGAGTTGTGTGTGGGCTGAAGGGTTGTGCAGTCTACTTGGATGATGTGGTGGTCTATAGTGAGACGTGGGAAGAACATCTTAGTAGAGTAAAGGCTCTATTTGACAGGCTGCTCTGGGCTCATTTGACGATCAATCTGGCCAAATGTGAATTTGCAAAGGCTACAGTAACCTATTTGGGTAAGGTTGTGGGACAAGGAGAAGTTCGTCCCATTCACGCAAAAGTCTTGGCAATACAAGCATTTCCTGTTCCGTCCACTAAGCAGGAGTTGTTGCGTTTTTTGGGGATGGCAGGTTATTATCGGGGGTTTTGTGCCAATTTTGCCTCTGTTGTGGCCCCATTGACTGACTTGTTGAAAACTGATAAGTATGTTTGGTCTCCCCTTTGTCAGCAGGCATTTGACCAAGTGAAGTGTCTGTTGTCATCTGCTCCTGTGCTCACAGCTCCTCGGCTGGACCAGCCTTTCCAGTTGCAAGTAGATGCAAGTGATGTTGGGGCTGGGGCAGTTTTGTTACAGACAAATGAAAGGGGGGAGGAAAGGCCCATAAGTTACTTCTCGAAGAAGTTTAAAGTGTATCAGAAGCATTATTCTGTGATAGAAAAAGAGACACTGGCTCTTATTTTGGCCCTTCAACATTTTGATGTTTATGTTGGGTCAGGTTCTAATTTGGTGGTTTACACAGACCATAACCCATTGACCTTTTTGCGTTCGCTCCAAAACCCGAATCAGAGATTGATGCGATGGGCCTTATTTTTGCAGCCTTATCATTTGGAGATGCGTTATATTAAAGGCAAAGAAAATGTGGTTGCAGATGCACTGTCACGTGCCCCTTTGATTTAGGATCTGCATGCAAAAGATAAGAAAAGGAAACTGTCTTTTTGTATGTCTTATTCCCCAATTTGTATGTACTCTTAAAAGTGCTTCCTTCAGGTTTAAGGTTGCGGGGTCATGAGAATTGGGGGTGGGAGACATATTGGGAGCTGATGGGACAATTTTTTGTTGGTAGATAACGGATTAGATAGGTGTTTGGAAACTGAAGTTTAATATTTTGATTTTTCATTGCAGGGTTGGAGGTGGGACGTGGCTCTTGTGGAGGGGGATGTGACGGCCTCATGGCCTCTGATTGGTTGTTTGGGAGGTGGCTCATCATGAGAGATGGGCAGCACCTGGATTGGTGTGAATGCTCCTTTATAAATAGAGCTCTGAGCATTCAGTCTGTCTCTCCTGTTTTGAGTTGCTGGGTTTGTTTGAACTTTGGTAATTTATATTCTTGTTTTATCTTACACATACATACACACACCCACCCATACATTACAAACATTACTGATGAACTGACATGCATAGTTATTTTTGTTTAATTCAATAAATTTATGTTTTCTAGTTTGAAGTCATGTGTGGTCTCCATCTTTTGTCCTACCTCCGAGCCAGGTTGTGACAGTGGCTATAGGAAAGTTAACAGTAAACTGAGGCTGATATCAAAGAGATCAAATTAAAAACTGTATAACTGAATTACATGCTGCATTTTCCCTGTAGATACGAATCAGAATACAGGGCAAAATGTAAATAGGTTTAATGGCTGTAGCTGGAAATATGTTGTGTTATCAAAAATACTATAAAAAATGTGGTTTGACTTAATAAAGATCTTTTATTATATTGTTATATAGTTATGTTGGACTGAAACCTCTCAATCATTTACTACATTATTTATGTAAACAGATTAAAAAATACATAAACATAAAAATAGTGTCCCACCTAAAGAATATTACTGGCTGCTTCAATCACACCACATTGTGCTGGAGCTCCTATGAGCCAGTAAAATAAGCAGAATGTCACTGAGGGAACACGAGGGAACAGAAAGGAAAAAACAAGTTTTTGTGAAATCAGCTATTTGTAAGATTGCCAGTCCGTCCTCCCATGTATAATTAGGCATGACTCTTTTCTCTGTCCTGTCTGTGTTGTTTGTTCAGGAAACCAACATTGCTCCATTCACAGCCTCCTCCCATCGAGTCTACATTGTTTTCCAAGCCCAGTTGACCAGCCTGCCTTCAGGGTTCAGAATTACCTGGAGCAGCTGAAAAAAATCACTTATTCACACACACGCACACACCAGCATATGCAGATAACAGAGTTACTGCAGATCTGCAAGAAGACACAAATTCTCTGACTTGTGAACGCAGCACAATATAAATTGTACTGTCTCTGGAGCTGTACATACATGTGTACGCACACACATTTCTATCGAGTTTGACAGCCTGCGCATGCACATTCGTGTCTGTGTGAGTAGGTGATGAGTGAAAGTGGTGGTGTGCCAGTATAGATGTGTGTCTGTATGGAAAATTTGAAACAAAAATAAAAACCTTTGAGCCACAGGCGAACAAAATACAAACATCTAAGTTAAATGCCGAGCTTTGATCTTCAGTAAGTGTCATTGTGTGTATGAAACTTTGTTTGTGCATTCTCTCAATAAACAGCACAGCACAGAGTGGAAAGACTGATGCACTGATTTTCAACATTGTTAAAATGGAGGGATGGGACTTAGTTAAGCTTTTATTAAACTTAATCACTTATATTTCATTTTAATTTAGTAGTTTAATTTCAGTTTTAAGCACTGTAACAGTGAAAACAGGGCAGATACATTACTGGGATTTGTGTGTCTTACTGTTTTGGTGTAAAATGCTATATTAGCCATTATTGAGAAATATATGAATTTATTGTCAAAACTTCACAAAAAGCTATTTTAAGAGTAGAGACAGTGAAAATTTAATCATTTCACAAATTAATTTATGCACTGACGAGTCTTCAACCCATGTACTTAACGTACAGTCAAGAGTCACCACAATGGAGAGGTTATTAGCACTTTCGATGTGTAGTGAACACAGCATCAGGACGGCTCAGAACACCCTCTGGTCAGAGTCACCTTTGACCTTCAGATGAGGAAATCTAACCAGGCTTGATACAGAGACAAATAGGGTCCTTCTCTTGGACAAACAAAGATCCCTTACCATTCCATGGGACAGAATCGGTCCATATGGAAGGCTTTGAGCTAATCACAGAGGGACTGTTAAGTGATAAATCACTTTGTAAGAATGAGCCAGTTTGTCCCCCCTTCCCATTCTTCCTGTCATAAGGTTAACCCGAGGCATGGAAGATGGCCTTTCTCACCCCAAACCCGGAGACTCTGGTCTTATGAGGGGTCTCATGAGAAGCTTGTAAGCCATCCAGTCTTCCAACGGGCAACCAAGGGTGAACAGAACTACATAAAGTAACGAAAAACAGACGTGGTGTCTCCTTCGGACGTCATAATTTATCAAAGAGACTCCTTCTCCTCAGAGAAGAATCACACAGACAACGGTCGTAAACTAAAAGACATTCCTGACCCCCCTCTGTGTCTCCTGAAACCACACAGAGCATGAAAGTGAGAAAATGAGTGTTAAATACTTAAATAAGAACATCTTAGTGAAAAGTATGGTTTAAACAATACCAATTACTTTTATCCTTATCAATTACCTAAACCTCCACTGTAACAGCTATTACAGCGATCATAGATAAATGTGTATTTGAAGAACTGTGATTATACTTTCTTACTTACTTTAGTTTACTTACTTACTAAATTTTGGTATGAAAATGTTGTTTAATGTGAGAAAGTGTTACACTGATGTTATGCTTACATTTTGGTGATAATCAATTATCTATCATGGAATAAGTAGAATAACTATGTGTTATGTTTGATAATATTAATCCTCTTCAGGTTTTAATGAATGGCAGCTTGATGAATCAAGCTGATGTCATATTAATAACAGAATAATACATCCTGTGTTCTGTGTCAATAGGTTATAGTATGCATTTTATAATCAGGATCAAATACTGAATGAATGATGATGATGAAAAGTTACATGGTAAAAGCTGGAAATTAGACCCTCAGAGTAGCTGTGATGAATCTGATTGGCTGACACAACAGCCCTCCTTAGGGACAAAACCCAGCTGCACTCATGGATCTCTCTTCTCTTGCCCTCTTGCCCTCTTGTCCTCTTCCCTTCTTGGTCTTAGCATGACCTGAACCGGACTCAGCATGACCCGAACCAGCGGTCTTGCTCTGTCCATCTTTTCTTCCTTCTCCTCACACACTTAGTTTAATCTTTAGTTATTCTTTATCTAAGTTTCCTTAAGTTTTGTAATCTTGTAACTTTCACCAGCAACGTCTAGAGAAAAGGCCCGTTAAGTAAACACGTCATTAAGTTTTGCATTCAGCCTGTTTTTGACATTTTTGATGATTTTGACGCTGAGATCTCTCCAGAAAGAGAACTAGTTAATTTAGACGTTTCCTCCATCTTTCATCAACCTGAGAGAACTTTTGAGCAGACAAACGTCTGTCAACCCTACGACTCATCATAACCGAGAGGAACAAAGTCGGCCAGCGGACAACGACCGGAACCAGGCAGTCTGACGGAAAGACCAGCCGACCCGGAATCCGAATCCGAACCTGCGACGCCCTCTGAGGTCTTCCACTTGGTGTGCGTTACGCGTGGTTCTGCAGGACGGACAGCTGAGACCCTCCACGGATGAAAGTAGGATCCAAATATTGCATTAATCAAGGGTTGATGTCAGATCGAGTAATACAAATTTCCTTTAAAAGTAAGGCTCGGTAAAACTTATAGGCTAAGTTTCTTAGTTTCCACATAATTACATATCTTTCATTTAAATTCATCATTCACCATCATCTTTCATTCATATTGCTATATCGAGTAATCTCTTGAATTCATATTGCATTGTATCATCACATTTATTTATCATTTGTTAGTAGTGTGTAGTTAATAAAACCCATAAAACTCAATCAATTGTGTATGTCTATTCTTTGAAGTGATACAGGGGATCTATTGAACCGTAGAGCCACGAACTTTAGATATTTGACTGATTCAGAAATGTATTGATTTATTAATTATTATGATTTATTGATTTATTAATTGGCTAATCAAACAACCAATTAAGTAAAAATCTTTTCCTTCATACGAAGGTGGTGCCCCTTATTACGAGAGCTATTTTCAATATCTTTAAGATATACCTATTCTACGCTACAGATGCATGGTGGCCTTGAATCCTTGATCAGTTTCATCAGTTGCAGTTTTTTCATTGCATTCAAATACACATTTATGAAATCAAAATCACATACAACATTCTCTATGGCTACGTTCACACCGCAGGCCTTAATGCTCAATTCCAATTTATTGCTCCGATTTGTTTGGCTGGTCATATTACACTTTTAAATGTGGCCTCCTGAAGTGATCATTAATGACGTCACGCACAGAACGGTGTTTACGGAAACGAACGTGGCAACAGCAACAGCTGGTGAAGTTACTGGTAGTTTCATTTATGGTCTAATATAGAAAACAGTGTGTGGCGGCAGACGGCAAATTTGTGAGTGGGTGATGTTAAAAAGGAGGAAGAGGAGAAAGAAAATTAATACTTGCTGTGTGTTGCTCCAGAATAATGTCAAAGCAGCATTAAATGTGACCTGACTGTTCAGATTGCAGCCACATTAAAAATAATCTGATATGTATCCGATTCAGTACCACATTTGAATGTGGCCTGAATCAGATTTGGAAATGTCAGATTCAATGTGACTTGCGCTGTTCACATTGTCAGAAACAAATCAGATATGGGTCACATTTGAGTGAACAAATCGGATTCAGGTGATTTTTAACTGCAGTGTGAATGTAGCCTATAAACCAAAAGTAATTATTCTGGTTGCTCAAACTAGAGAAATGTTTAGTTGTACTTCATTAAACAAAAATGATTAAATTGATTAATAGTGTCATTTTGAAATTTGGGACACACAATAAAATCTGTAATCATTAAAACAAGGAAACCCTGAAAGGAAAATAAAATAAGGAGTACAGGAACACACAGAAGACTCTGAGTTTCATCTGCAGACAGCATCGGCCCCAGTTTAACACTCAGACAAATCACGCCTCCCACTGTCTGACTCCCTGATTCATTAAACTAAATACTTTTGATTAGAGACCTGAGGTCTCCGCCTCCTCATCATCATCTTCCAGGGAGAGGTCATTCTGACTTTTTTTCTCAGAATTCTGAGTTTAAAGTCAGAATTCTGACTTTCTGAGAAAAAAGGCAGAATTCTGAGAAAAAAGGCAGAACTTACCAAGTTGAGTTGAGTTCTGACTTTTTCTCTCAGAATTCGGAGAAAAAAGTCACCCACTTTTTGTGTGGATTTAACAGATGTTCTGTGGATTTAACAGAGTCAATTGAATAGGTAGGGGTGTAACAATCATCTGCATCATCGTTAAGTCTCAAACTCAGATCATTCCAATCAGGTTTTTCATAGTCAGCTTTGATGAATGGAATTGGGCAATTTAAGCATAGGACAATGGATTGACACTGGCATATTTTGACACAGCCAGCAGTTACTGAAATTACGATCACGTGCATAATCAATCACAAGACTAATAGCTGAATTTACTTTTGGCTCAACAGGCTGTTGAGCTTTGCTTTTAGTCAAGTCTTGCACAATCTGTTCTGTTTTAGCATCAGCTTGGTTTTTGGCTGACGGGGAAAAAAAAACATAGGTAGAAGATCTAAGATTTAGGCTGTCCCTTTTTCCCCTCTGGATAGCTAACATCCCATAGTTTAGAAATCAGGAGAGGAAACCAGTTGTTGTTCAGTGAAACACCATAACATCCTTCCTGGCTTAATTAACTCCATCTCCACCAACCTCTTATCATAGGTGGTCCACGTCCACTATCTCTTCATAAATATGTCAGGTCTTGCGACATAGCAATCATTTTTTTCACATATGTCAGTGGGACACTCAAAAACAACAGAGTTCACAGTTCGTTTTGTACAAGACAGAGCTGAAGGTGCTATTTTCTGGCTCCATTTTAGCAACATAATCACCTTGTTTTTCAGTTTCATGTGCATTTTCGTTGCTACTGAGCTTAAAAAAATGTCTTACTCCGTCCTAATACCTGGTTTGTTTCTCCAGGGCTGTCCCGCAGAGGGCACCCCCTCTTTGAGGACCGTATCACGAGCAGAGAAGCCTCCCTGCTATACTGAATCTTCCAGACCTAACTTGGCCCAGCCCTCCTAACAGGAGTGAAAGGATGAGTAATCGTCCGATTACCTACCATTGACCTTCACATCCTCTCTAGCGGCTGGGAGCAAGTCTGTACCTTGTGGCATGAATCCATTCTGCCTTGCCAGTCTTTCTTTGATAGTTGCATTCTGCATCCTTTCGACTTTGTGGGTGATAAGGAACATGTAACTTCCGCTTGAATCCTAAGATAGCTGACCGTCCCTGTGGGAGTTGTGAAACAAAAGCTGGACCTCTGTCACTATCTATTCCCTGTGGCACCCCGAATCTTGGAATTACTTCCCTTAGAAGACACTTAACAACAGTTCTGGCATCTTCTTTCCTGGTTGGGAAGCATTCAACCCACTTTGGATATTGATCAGTTATTACTAACAAATACTTGTAGCCTCGACAACTGGGCATATGTGCAAAATCTATTTGCATATTTACAAATGGATCTGATGGGGGTTCCAAATGGTCATGTCGCACAGTGCTCTTCTGTTTTCTGATCTGTGGCATATCAAGCAACTTTCAACAAGTGTTTGTGAGACCTGTGTGATACCTGGTGCAAACCATTGTGAGCAAATAACATCTTTCGACATGCGCTGGTCCGTGTGCAACACGTGCCAGTATCACGACCATCAGGTTGGAGCCACAAGCTAGACTCTGCATCAACTGTACAATCTTTTTCTCAACCAAAGACTACGCTCCCTATCATCAGCGCGATTTTGCAGCATTACAACATCATTAACGGAGGGTAGCGAAAACAGATGGACAGGCTGTGTGGAGGCACACTGATGTACCATGAAGGAAGAGGAAGTTGCTGCTTGTTTAGCTGTGAAATCAGCCATTGGATTTCCTCGTGAAATAGGATAATTTTACTGAGAGAGCACATTTCACAATTGCAAGCTGGAACGGACACATAATGGCATCTAGCAGGTCATTTACCAACTCATGATGTTATAGTGGTCTGCTAGATAATGACACAAACCCTCTCATTTTCCATAACTGACCGAGATCAAGAGCTACACCAAAAGCATATCGTGAATCAGTGTAGATGCTGGCAGTTTTACCAGAAGTGATAATACAGGCCCTAGTGAGGGCATATAGTTCTGCTGCCTGCGCTGGAGTGCCAGGCGGCAGGTCTAGCGCTTCTAAAACCTCCCAATCATTTACTACTGCATAGCCAGCTAGGTGAAAGTTGTCAGATGGTCTACTAGCTGAACCATCAGTGTAAAGAATCATTTCTGTCAGGCTCTTGGACCCAAATGCAGATCACGAGAGGCAAAAGTTAGTTGCAAGCCACAGATTTATTGTGGGGGCAAAAGGGGGCAGAAAGGTCAGCAAATGGCTGGCTTGGTGGCTTCGGTCTTGCAGAGGATGGGGTATGGCTGGTGTAGCTCTGCTAGTGATAGCAGCATTAGAATGGTCTGAGGGAAAGAGCGTTAACATCTACACAGACTCAGCATATGTTGTAGGAGCAACACAGGTGGAACTGAGCCAGTGGATGAGAGCAGGATTTCTCACAGCCTCTAAAACCCCTATCAAACATGAAAAAGACATCAAACGACTGGCAGAAGTCTTAATGAAACCCAGACTGATTGCAGTAATTAAATGCAAGGGACATGACAAAACTGACTCACTGACTGCAAAGGGAAATGACGCAGCTGACCAGGCAGCAAAACAGGAAGCAGGATATGGTGTGCAGTACACTATGATACAGTCAGAAAAGACAATACATGATTTGATGCTTCCCCCTTGTGAGGAAGATGTAGTAGGATTAGAACAGGAAAAAGCTTCTCCTCAAGAGAAGAGTGTGTGGATAAATAAAGGAGCCAGAGAGAGTGAGGGGATTTGGAGAGCACCGGATGGGAGGCCAGTACTTCCCCCGGGACTCACCTCAGCTGTGCTCCAGGAAGCACATGGGTTAACTCAGTGTGGCAGTACTCAAATGAAACATCACCTGACTCATTGGTGGCATCCTTATCTACCTACAGCAATTGGAAATCACATCAGAGAGTGCAGCACATGTAAGGCCTATAATGTAAAACCAACTATCAAACCACACCAAGGCAAATTTCCATTACCTTCCCTGCCAGGACAGGAAATCATTATTGATTACACAGACATGTTGATCAATGCTAGAGGGTACAGGTATCTCTTGGTAGCAGTGGATGCATACACTGGCTGGCCTGAGGCTGTACCTACTTATGGGACGACCCCTTCATGACCAAAAATTACAAAACACCTAAAAAGTTTTATCTAATTTTAGGAGTGGATCAATCCGGAGCTGACTCCATGGGATTGGTTAAAGTGAACCTCCTCAAGCCTCCACCCAAAAATAAAACCACCACCGCAACGTCCACCAGTGCACCCGAAATTCTCCCCAGCCAAAGCAAAGGAGTGGTAACTATTGATTACAGCAAATTAAGTACTATAGAGATATTGTTACATTAGCAACCGGCTATACTCATAAAAATATGTGGCTGGGCTGGATGACTGTTACTGCATCATCAATGAATATGACTAACTGTGTGGCATGCTCATCAGCCAGACCAACCTTATTCACCACTCCCGCTTCACTCTATCCCCAGGTAGACCCAGCAGGTTTCCACTACATGATGTCTCTCACCATGCAGAAGAACCCGCCCAACTGTAAAACAAACACAGATCCAACATATTCACCCTGTAAAAAAAAAATAAAGTGCCATAAGAATTATGGCACTAAAGTAAAAGCACTTAAGGATCTGGTTTTACTTCAGAACTCTTAATAATATCCAAGGGTTGTTTTAAATGATTTGGTACAGCGTGTCTTTTTGACTTGTTTATTTGAATGTGTTTTGGCTTTGATTTGATCACTGAATGGTTAATTTACTGTTATCACTTCGCTGTTTTATTTAATATTACACTGCCTCTCTCCCATGTGAAACTGTGTGCTACAAACCGCCGTGTGCGCACAATTAACCCTTCAACTGCTTCGGAGTTTTCTGCAGCATTTAATCACTCTGTGCTACATACTCAGGATCATTATGGTACTCTTACTCTTGATGAGTTTTTAGACACTTTTAATTGTACTTGTACTGACATATTAGATTTGGTGGCTCCTTTTAGGTGCAAACGTCCTAAGCCTGTAACAGAGCCATGGCTTAATGACACCACACGCACTTTAAGGCGTGCATGTAGACGCGCTGAGAGGAAGTGGAAGAAAGATCATCTACATGTTTCTTTGGACATTTTAAATAACAGCCTATTGCAGTACCAGAAAGCTGTTAAAGCTGCCAAGAGTCAGTTTTTCTCCAATCTTGTGTCAGCTAATAGTCATAAACCTCAGTTCCTGTTCAATACTTTAAATACTCTTTTAAACCCTTGTGACCGCAATGGTGTTGTTCCTTCACTTAAATTATGTGAAGATTTTCTAAGGTTTTTTATTGGCAAGATCTCCGATATTAGGTCCTCTCTTTCGCTGTCTGCATTGGATCCTGCCGTCTCTCCTGTTTGCCCTGCTGTTTTTGACACATTTGAGCAAGTGTCTCTTTCAGCTTTAACTGATATTGTCCAGCACCTCAGACCTTCTCACTGTCCTCTTGACAGCATCCCACCCCGTCTTTTTAAGGATGTTTTCCATATTATTGGGCCCTGTGTTATGGATCTGATAAATTCATGTTTGATGTCTGGATGTGTCCCAGCTGCCTTTAAACATGCTGTGGTCCAGCCCCTCATCAAAAAACACAATCTTGACCCCACAGTCTTATCCAACTTTAGGCCTATCTCCAAGCTTCCCTTTCTTTCTAAGGTGTTGGAGAAGGTGGTTAACAAACAGCTGCAGTCTTTTATTGACCTAAATGGCATTTCTGAGAAGTTCCAGTCTGGTTTTAAGTCACGCCATAGCACTGAAACTGCACTTTTAAGGATTTTAAATGATCTTTTATCTGTTGACTCTGGGAACTCTGCTGTTCTGGTCCTTCTGGATCTGACAGCTGCCTGTGACACAGTGGATCACAACATCCTCCTGTCTTGCTTAAACACCTGTGTGGGCATTAAGGGTACTGTTCTTAAGTGGTTTCAGTCATATCTCTCTGACAGAAGCTTCTCTGTCCAGATGGGCCAGTATACTTCGGCAACTTCCCCCCTGAGCTGTGGGGTGCCTCAGGGTTCTATTTTGGGCCCCCTCCTCTTTTCGATATATATGTTGCCATTGGGATCCATATTTAGAAAGCACAATGTTTCATTCCATTGCTTTGCAGATGACGTGCAAATCTATCTGCCCTTAAAAGCAAATGACCAAGCCTCTGTCCAGGTCTTATTAGACTGCCTCAAGGACATTCAATCTTGGATGGAAGTGAACTTTCTCTCCATGAACAAAAATAAAACGGAGATTATTTTATTCGGGAAACAAAATCTCCTAGATGGCTATGACAGCGCCATTGGCACCCTGAAGCCTCACTGTCACCCATCTGCAAGGAACCTTGGTGTTATTTTGGACAGTGACTTTAGGTTTGAGAAGCAGATAAGCTCAATCGTGAAAACAAGCTTCTTCCAGCTAAGACTAATAGCAAAAGCAAAGGCTTATCTCCCCAGGAATGATCTGGAGAAAGTCATTCACAGCTTTGTTACCTCACGGTTAGACTACTGTAACTCCTTGTTTGTTGGTCTCGACCAGTCAGCACTGCGCCGTTTACAGGTAGTCCAGAATGCAGCCGCCCGCCTGCTGACTGGAAAGAAACGGCGCGACCACATCAGTCCTGTCCTTGCATCCTTGCACTGGCTGCCTGTTCACTTTAGGATCCAGTTCAAGGTTTTATTAATTGTTTTTAAGTGTTTTAATGGTCTGACACCATCTTATTTATCAGAGCTTGTACAGCCTCACAGTACATCTAGAGCACTGAGGTCACTGCACTGGCTTTCATATAAATATACATTTCACTCCTCAAGTTTATCAATGTGGGTTTACACTTACTTCATGACACTGGAATGATTTGTCCAGACAATTGTTGTGTGATAAAGTTACTCTTTTAAACTCCAGGTGGTCAGAAGAACCCCTTTCTGGTTTTACCGTCTTATAACAACTGGGCACCTTGGATAGGACCAAAATGCAGAAATGGGGACACTGTTTTCAACACAGAGCATGAGAAGTTGCATGCACCAAGGCAGGCTGCAGAAATGTCAGATCTCCAAATGACAGAGGAGAGGCTCCAAGATGCCCTTATTAACCTCCGGGTAATTGCTATCCTACAACTGTTAATTCACTGTGTGGTGACTCATGGATAAATAATGTTATTTATTATTTTGTTTTATTTGTTTGTTTTCCCTATGATGAAATTATAGGTGGACATGGTGCGAAAACTATGCAAACAATGTGGCATAGATTCTAAAGGCTCTAAGATGGACCTTATTCTCAGACTCCGGGAGGAGATGAAGAACAGGTCATCTTATGATAAGATTTTTGAGAAGGTCTGGGGAGCATCAGGTACATCACACATCTTTCACTGAAGAGCTGCATGTTGTTACTGTACAGTGATGAAATAGTGTTCCATGCAATATCTTTAGTATAAAATGTTTTTAAAAAGTAAACATATATTGTAGCTCAACAGTTGTCACAGGACTTAACTAATGGACCACGCTTAGTAACACACAATGTGGCAGTTATTTAGTATAGCAAGTTGTGCAGTCTCATTAACTCAACTTTTTGTTTTCCATAGGTGGCTGGGCAGTTGTTATGTGCCCCTGTGCTGTTGTCTACTCAATAAAATTTAACTTGAGAGCAGAGAGTCCCAGAGATTATGCAGATATTTTGCTTAGCTGGAAGCACTTCCCTAACATTGCCATTTACGACTTTGCAAGGGGGCTTTCAACACACACAAACCTGAGAGAACCTGAAAGGTTGCCTTTCAGTCCGAATGAGGGACGGCTGGCTGAGGCAACTGATGAAAATCTAAAGTCAGCAGCCGAGGGAAAACTGAAGGTAAATTTACCATGGCTAAAAAGTAAAAAAATGGATCCAGACACAAACGGCCACCCGCTCACGGGATCATCGGATCACTATACCCTTTATGATGTTTTCCACGAGAAAAACACAAAGGATCCCAGGGACATCCTTCGGAGAATTGCACTTGTCCCAGAACTGGCTGGCTGGGTCAACAGCCAGTGTGCAGAGCAGTTATTTGCAGACATGCGGAAGAACAATTACTTTCTGAATACACACACACACCATCTAATCATATATTCATGATGCGTAACATCTTACACCACTATAACAAAAAATGCAACAACAAGACAGAAGACAATATCAAGAAAGTGATGGGCAAGGATGTCGATCTGCAGTTAGATCACAATGGGCAGATAGTAATAGGTAATATAATTTGCCTTCATTCATTTATAATTTTGTCAAATTAAAACAAAAGAATGCTCATCATTCAAATGATTAAAGCCTTGCTTTGTTTTTCTTTTACTAAAGCCACAGCTGCACAGCCACCCACAGAAGCAGATGTAACAACACAACCTGGTAAGTACAGTACAAGGAAAAAGTATGTTAATGACTGTATGTAACTACTTAATGTTGGAAAATATATCTTGATATCGTCATAAAATTATGTCTTTCACTTGTAAGCATACTTCCCCTTTTACAAGGAAAGTTATGTGAAGACAGTACAAATATTTTATTGCCACACTGATATGCATGTTCTCCTCAGACTGTCCAAGCCTGTCTGACCTACTTCCAGGTCCAACAACAGGCCCGACAGATGACCAACTGAACAGGAGGATATGGGCTGTTAGTCCTCTCCCAGCACAACAGAAATTGGTGATGTATCATTTTGTAGTCATATCCATAAATATTTTGTCTACATTTATGTTAATTTTTGTATTGTTGTGCTATCTGTGTGTATAATTGCCTTTTCCAGTTGGCTTATGTCTTGGATAAAAACAAAGATCCAAATGAGGACATACTTTGTTTTAGCCCAGGCCGGGCATTAGCAAGATGTGACTTCTGGTCTTTGGCCTTTGATGACGTGGAAGCACAGGTAATTGTATGTTTCCATGCATGTGGGATACATGTGAATGCATCAGCTTAGTAATGACCTTCCATTTCTTTCAACAGATTGCTAATCAGTGCTTTCAAATCATAACTACTCTTGGAGCTTCACAGGTCAGCTTATTTCTGCTGTGTTTTGCATTATACAATACAGTTTTTTCTAAATGTACAATGAAACCTGCTGCACTGTTTGTTTCTGTCTCTTCAGGGCAAAGATGTCCACACTTTCAGCATCTATGCGGTGGTGACCTGGTTACCACCATTTGACGATGATCCCCTTGCAGCTTTACCTGTCAGTTTACTTTTAAAATATTTGGTCTGTCTGTCTGTCTACATAATGTACATGTGTGTGTGTTTATTATTATTATTATTATTATTCCAACACACAGGACAATCTTGGAACAAAGGACGTCATTTTACTCCCTTCATGGGAGTCCGGCCACTGGGTTTTGTGTGTAAGTTTTTTTCCAAGATTATGTCGATGACATCACATAGCTGTTGATGTGATGTGTATTTGTTTGTCTGTTGCCTTTGCATTTACCCCCCATCACTGTATTTCTCTCTTTTAGCATGTCATTCACAAATCCCCTTTCTTTTGTTAACTTGTAGTCTTTTCTTGTGTTGTGGGCCCTCAGTCGGGCCACGTCTTAATGTCATCTGCATTTACAGATACTCAAGCCAAAGTCAAAGGAGATTTTTTTTCTGGACTTCATGAACCCTGTAGACTTTGGGCTTGGGAGCTACAGAGACATATTCAGGTTTTGCGCTCATTACAAAGCGTTCCAGAGCTTCCAGTCCGACCGTTCCAGAAGTTTTCAAGTTGTTCCATTTTGAACGTGATGAACAAACTCCAGGCTTTTGATATATCAGTATGTTTTGCTTCTCATATTCTAACATCATGGTACAGTCTGCACATCATCTATGTGAAAACTGTCATGAGATAACATAGGCTGTGATTTGGATCTGTATAAATACATGGGTTTGCCTTAAGTTGACCTGGAAAAACCTTGGTGCACGCTCTTTCAAGTGCCAGATATTGAGAAAGTCACTGCTAAGGAATATAAAACTCCTGGAGTCTGTCACTCATGATGACAGGCATGGCAGTCCCATTTGAGGGCCATACGTTCCTGTTTCAGCCAGTTGGGTATGGTTTTTTGTATATTGGTTTATTTATATGCTTTCAAGCATACTTTGCTGCCACCCCATGTAAATATCTAAATAATTAAATGAAAACATATACTAGAATAGCAGATATGGCTGTAATAGTATTAGACCAATTCAGTTTAAAACCACTGGCTGTAACACAACACGGGGAGGGGTGGTTCTGTTTTAAACCCCAACTCTTTTTTTTTTTTTTTGACTTGCATGTTGACCGTTCTTTTCAGGCATTAATGCCCTACTGTTTGTATTTATATTGTATTATTGTTTCATTACAGAAACTTGGCAAATCACATTTCACCAGGCCATTGGACCACTGTAACACTGAGTCAGTTGAAGGTGTGGGTTTTTAACCCTCCTGTTGTGCTCCCGGGTCAAATTGACCCTATCTCTTTTGACTGTTCCTTCCTTCCTTCCTTCTCTCCTTCCTTCCTTCCTTCCTTCCTCATTCCTTCTGTCCTCTCCTTCCTTCCTTCCTTCCTTCCTCATTTCCTTCCTCATTTCCTTCCTTCCTTCCTTCCTCCCTCTTTTCCTCCCTTCTTTCCTCCTTTCCTCCCTTCCTTCCTCATTTCCTTCTTTCCCCACTTCCTTCCTTCTTCTTTCCTCCCTTCCTTCCTTCCTTCCTCATTCCTTCTTTCCTCTCCTTACTTACTTCCTCTTTTCCTCCTTCCTTCCTTCCCTCGTTACTTCCTTCCTTCCTCATTTCCTTTTTTCTCACTTCCTTCCTCTTTCCTCCCTTCCTTCCTTCCTCCCTCTTTTCCTCCCTTCCTTCCTTCCTTCTTTCCTCCCTTCCTTCCTTATTTCCTTCTTTCCCCACTTCCTTCCTTCCTCTTTCCTCCCTTCCTTCGTTCCTTCCTCATTTTATTCGTTCGTTCCTTCCTCATTTTATTCGTTCCTTCCTTCCTTCCTTCCTTCCTTCCTTGACCTGAGCACAACAGGAGGGTTAACTTCTTTGCACATAAACCTTTATTATCTGCTGTGGGGTGCCCTGACAGAATAACTATAGTGAACTATGTGGTCTTATTTCTTAACAGGATGCACCACTGCAGCGGGGAGGGAATGACTGTGGGGTATACATGATGATGGTCAGAGCTCTTATAATTGAAATGCCATGGTCTTTGTGTGTTCTGAATGCAGATTTGTTGATGTAACATTGGAGATTGTTTTTTTTTTCCAGTATGCCCTGTATGTGACCCTGGACATGCCTTTTGATTTCGCTTCAGTGAGTTTTTATAGTTATTTAAAAAATGGACTGTGAGACCAATTGAAATTTTATGATAAAGAAATTTTAACTTTCTATCTATTATCAGTCAGACATGCCCGTAATCAGGAGGTGGTGGTGCCAACAACTGCTCGAGACATTTCCTCTGGCAGGGTATGGACAGACAACTATACTTTGGAGGAAATCTCCATGATGTGAGTTCCCAGTACACAGGGAGTTTGTAATATATCATGGGAAAAATCTTTTTTGTCATCCTTTTTCCGAAGTCAATTCAGCCCAACAGAGCCAGGCACGATGGAGGTCACCCAAACTGAGCCCACCCCAACAGAACCAGACACGATGGAGGTCACCCAAACTGAGCCCACCCCAACAGAACCAGACACGATGGAGGTCACCCAAACTGAGCCCACCCCAACAGAGCCAGACACGATGGAGGTCATGTGGTGACCTTTAACTTTTGTCACCCTCCGAGTGGATGAGAATGAATAAAAAATACAATCAAATAAAATCATCAACATTGATTTATATCTTAAACACTCAGTCATTCATTCATTTTCAATATCACTTATCGTCACTGGGCTATGGGGGAGCTGGAGTATGTCTCAGCAGACGTCAGGAGAGAGGCAGGGTACACCTTGGGCTAGTCACCATCACAGAGCAGAGAATATACCACAGAGAAACATTCACACTCCCTTTCACACCTACAGGCCATTCAGCAATTATCCTAACCTGCATGTCTGTCAAAACATCCTCATAATCCATACAGCTATTCAATGCCACAAGATATAAGATTAAAAATGAACTTGTCATTTCTCTTTTACAAAGTAATACTGTTACCAGAACAAGACTGGAACCCTGAGATATTTAATCAATAACACATACTAAGAAAATAATAAATATAGTTGTTATTAGTTCAATAATAATATGCCTGAAATGTTTCAGCAGTAACTGCATCTTGAGCCGAGGTTATGTTTTTTCAAGACAACAGAAGGGGAAACAGGCCATGGGACGGGTGATTAAGGTCTTTTATGATGTTGGTAGACCAGCGAGAAGAGAGATATTTTTTGATCCCAAGATGAGAAATTACAGTGCAGCAGCAGCATTACACACAGTGAGATCATAGAGAATAAACTTTTCATTTTAAAAAAATAGCATATAATGGCACAATGTAATATCTAAAAGTATACAACAAATGGTTTATGTTGATAATAGTGCGGACCCCAGGAAGAATAGCCGATTCTGTTGGGGCTGTGAATGGGGATCCTAATAAAGAAAAGAAAAAAGTGCAAAGTAAAAATGTGCAATGTGACTCTGGTGCAGCTCCACCTTCGTGGTTCCGCAGCAAGACCCATCTCCCTCTATCCGCGCACTCCATCGTGTGTCAGACAAGCTGTGCAGAGAACAACCCAAAACTCTTTGTAAGATTTCCCATCGGTGAGGGCTGCCACTGAATAGTTTGTACAGCTGATTGATGAAGCCAAAGAATATTTTTTCCCTTCCATTGTGGGATGTCGAATATGTCAAATAGTTTGGGAATTCCCTGCCCTCTGCATCTGCTGTCAATTCCTTTGCCCTCTCTGAGAAAGGCGTTCGTTTTGCCATCACACGTACGATGTTCACTCTATCAGAGTCGGTCATTCTAGTTGGCCATAATGCAGGATCGCTGAAATTAAGCATGTGATCAGTCTCTGATCCATCCTGCTCAGACTCTCCGACGGGGCAGCGGGCCCCTCCCGCATCACTGTGACACTCTCTCTCTCACCGGTAACCTAACTCTGTCCCTCCGCTGCGGGGCAGCGGGCCCCTCCCGCATCACTGTGACTCTCTCTCTCTCTCTCTCTCTCTTCTCTCTCACCGGTAACCTGACTCTGTCCCTCCGCTCCAGGGCAACGGGTCCCTCCCGCATCACTCTCTCTGTCACCTGACTGCCGCTGGATCTCTCTCCTCTCTGTCTCATCCTCTCTGACGGAGCTACCAAACTCAACTGTTTCTGTCAAAGATAACATGTTGTGTCAGGCTATACAAGCTAATGGACGTTAACATTAGTGCTGACCTGTTAAACATTGGCTGCGCTGTTTCTTACCTTGCTCTACGTTGATTTCACTAGTTCCAGCTTCATCGTCACCACCTTTTTTAAAATATTTGTGAAGAAAATCTCTGAGGCCTTTATTTCCTTCTTGTCTTTTTCTCTTTTCTTTCCTTTTCTGAGCACCGGACTTGTACTGATTGGACATTTTGAGCGTATTGAACTTCAAATCAACTGACAAAATCAAATTTTGATCAGTGGCCAAACCATTTTTGTGTTGGGGGTGGGGGGGTTCTTGGCCACTATTTCAAGGACAATTAGGAAGAAAACAAATAAAAAGCTTTTATGTAACTCAAATATTACATATGTTTTCCACAAATAGGCCTATTTAAAAATAATAATAACAATAATAATTCCATAATTTAATGACGGCCCAGTTATGGGCCCCCCCCTACCCTGGGCCAGGGACAACAGACCCGTTTGTCCCCCCTATCGGCGGGCATGCACGTACCCACCATCAAGCATACCCACCCAGTACAACACATACCCTCCAACACAACACACACATCTTCACACAGATACCCACTCACACACACCCCATATCCCCACCCACCTTCAGGCAGAGGGACAAATCATGCCCGCCCGCCCCCATCCACCCTCTACTCACACTCATATATACACATACCCACTCCATCCACTTTCTTACTCACACTCAGGGGTGGATTGGCCATAGGGAGTACCGGGACTTTTCCCGGTGGGCCGGTCAATAATGGGCCGGTGGCTGCCGTTTTTTTATTTTGTTTATTTGTTTATTTAGTTTTTGCTGCGCCTTGCCATGGTCACTCTCCCGGCCCAGAGCAGAGACATGCACCGGCCCACAGAGCTCCGCTGCAGCCTGCAGACACATTAGAGGCCCATTGGCTTGTCTGTCTAAAGAATACCTGGCCCAGTGGCCCTATGATAGGCTACAGAGGCCCAGGAGTCCCACCCATGCTGGTTCTTGACCCTCCCCAACCCCCTCTCGTCCAATCACCTTTGATGACAACTTCAAGCAATCAGATGAGAGATAGTGAGAGATACTACTACAACAAAATGGACAATGCGGCTAAAAAGCGAAAAGGCGGAGCGGAAAAACAAAGAGATAAAAAAAAAAGCTCTAGCAACCGACGCTGCTACGAGCAAAAAAAAATCAGAAATGTTTGCTGCGGGGGCCAGCGTGGCCGGAGCGGCTTCGGGAGTGGGTCCCTCTCAGCAGCAGGTGTCGGACAGTGAGTCAAGTGAGGCTCCCGCTGCCATGGTGGTGCAGGAGCAGGAGGTTGAGGAAGACTCTCCACCGTGTGGAAGTGATGATAGAGTTTTAAGCAGGTGTGTGCCTGCTAGCATGGTGTGGATAAACACTCATTAAATGTTCAGAATGGTTACTAACTGTCTATGAACTTTACTAAACATAATAAATAGCAAACTCTGCATAGTGTGGTGTGTTACAACTAGGCCTAAATCTAGTTATCTAAAGTATTGGAAAACAATCATATTCATATACTATCCTGATTCATTGATTAGTTGCTTTTATTAACCACTTAACCACTATTTTCATCAAAGGATGCCACATAATTACAAATCTGCAAGCTTACCACTCAACTCACATGTTGCAATGTGATGTGGTTTGAGCATGTAGATCTGCTATTTTCACATTTTTTGATCATTTCTACCTATAATGACATCCGCCAAATCAGGTCACCAGAGTTAAAGTGTTTTAAGTGTCAACATGCACCTTTCTTTGTGCCTATAGTCTAATATGTTCATGAAGGACATTGATCTAACACCATAACACATATGTAGCCTATGATGCTTTACATATTTTTTTCAGTCAGTGTTTATGGTTTATTGCTCGTTCAACAGTTTCACATTATACAGTTAAAACTAATTCCAGCCTATTCAAGTCTCCAGAATATAAGGGATATTGTTCAGTATACTACTGTTATTAAGGGCTTGTGTGTTTAAATGTACATCAACGTGAGTTGGCACAGTATCTGAGCATGGATTGTAGCGGGCCGGTCTGGACCAAAAAGTCCAGGGCCGAATTTGTGTCCCAGTCCAGGCCTGCTCACACTCATACAATACTCACTTACATTCCCACACACTCACCCACATCCACGCCCATACCCACTCCATCCACCCCCTACTCTCACTCATATCCACACATATCCACTCCATCCACTTTCTTACTCACACTCATACAGGACTCACTCACTTTCCCACATCCACATTCACACACATATAGCCTACTGTACATACAGTGCAAATTTAAAAAAAAAAAAAAAAAAAAAATATATATATATATATATATATATATAAAGCACAAAAATAAAGCGAAAGATGGGGCCTCCCATCTCTCTTTAAGCTCAACCATAACTTGACAATATGTCCATAAGAAAGGTTGTCATTGTCCACTAGGAAGCCAAAAGACGAAACAAAAGACGAAACAAAGCAGTGAGAGTGACCAGCCCTGTCCGTTTCACAGCTTAATAAATAAAAATAAAAAAATGCAGAGCGAGGGAGCAGAAAAAAGCTAAAGTCATTAACGAGAGAGAGAAAAAAAAGGAGAGGAGCGTCGCACTGATGAGAGATAGAGAGATAGATAGAGAGAGAGAGAATCCATCATCTTCCTCCATTATCCATTATCTTCTTGCTTTATAGAGACCTTTTTCTTCTAATTCCTTTGCAGCTACTGTCGGGTTTGGAAACATAGTGATTGATCCGTCACTGTTAAATACTTTAAGTTTTGCTGGAGCCATGATATGAGTTTTGATGTCCTGCGCTTTCAGCCGCTCTCTAATTGGTTTGTATAGCGAATGTTGTTGTCTTGTTTGGTATGTGAAATAATGGTCAAGAAAAATCCGATCCTCCTTAAATTTAATCTCCTTTTTACTCCAGGCGGCTTGCAGCACAGTCTGTTTAGCGTCGTAGTTCAGAAAAGCAACAATGATGGGTCTTGCCAAGTTCCGTCTCTCAGTTGCAGTTCTGTGCGCCCGCCCGATAATTAGATCTCCTGTTACCCCAAGAGTGTCTTTAATCAGCTGTTTTAGGAAAGCTGTCATATCAGATCCTTCAGTTCCTTCAGGAACGTTGTAAATGCATACGTTGTTCTGTCTGGACTTATTTTCTAAGTATTCCATCTGTTCCGTAAGCTGTTCAACTCGAGATTTCATAGATACCATCAACTTGTTGTTATTTGTCCCATCGTGTCCCACTCTGGCTTCAAGTTCATCAACTCGTCCCCCTATCCGCTCCATGTCTTTACGTAGGTCCGCTGTTTGTTGCATTATAGTTTTAATGTCTCTGTCACAGTCTTGGCGAAACTCTTTTAATTCCGATATTAGTCCCTGAAGTTCATTTGTAATAAAGTCTTTTAACTCACCAAACAATTTTTGAAGCTCGTATTTCTCCGCCATGCTGCTTGCGTCTTTGGCTTGTTTGTGTTTCTTGCTTTTCTTCTGGAATGCAAGTTCCTCAAATTCACCGTCAGCGCCAGAACGTAAATTCATTCCCCGAGTTTGGCGACGTACATTTCCACAGTAGACTACATTTAATTAAGCGTCGTTTTACATTTTCGGGAGGGTTTGTGAAGGAGCTCACACTGCCGCCATGCCACCGGAACCGGACAAAGACATCATTGATGGGGCTTTGTTTAGCCCACGAGAGACACACAGGACCTCACTCTCAACCACTGCAACCAGATGTTCATGTTGTCATTTTAAGGTAATAAGTCTCAGAATTGAGTTCTGTTCACTTCAGTTTATTTCAGTTATGCAGTTCCAGGTTTGTTCTTTCATTTGCGTTCTATTGCACATGATCATAACTAATGAAAGATGGATACTGAAGGCAGGTTACATTACGTTTTGTAAGCAAGTTGTATACAGTTTGTTGAGAACCTGAACATGATAATTGTTGTTATGCAATCTATTGTAACGAACTGGACATGTTACTGTTTTGTGTTTTATAAAATTGAGAGTTTAAGCCAGATTCTGTTCTGTTCAGTTAAAGTGCTGGTTTTTCCGAGTGTCTGTGAACGCATCTTGAGCGTGAGACTTGCAGCTAGCGTACAGGTGTGTTTGATGCAGATGTTCGTGAACTTTTATTGTTTTGGCGTTGGCTACGGCCCACAGTAGGCTGTGTAACAGTCAAAAATAAAAAGTCAGCTAAACCGGCTAACGTCTCGGCGTGTGGTTATTGAGGGACGTTACAATATTTTACAAGAAATGTATTACTTGATTCTTTTTAGCTACTGAATGTGTTTGATGCAGTGTAAAAATGTAATATTATACAGTCATCTCTTGTCACTGAATCCAGGTTACATGTGCTAGGGCATGCAGAGTGAGACAGATGGGTCTCGCTGCGGAACCACGAAGGTGGAGCTGCACCAGAGTCAGCCACGCCCACCGGAGTCAGCCACCCCCACTATCTACCAGAGTCATCCCTGCCCACCAAAGTTAGCTCCGCCGACTTTCTTTTTTCTTTTTACATTATTGCAAACGAATTTACAAGCAAATTGCGCAAATAATCCTTTCATTAATGTTTGTTTTTTTTATTTAAAATACTAACAATGGTTTAAAAAAAAATACAAAAACACAAGGGTTAAACACTAACAACCCCTTTTTTCTTTCTTTTTTAGAAGTGTATTCCACATACAAAACAAGCTTAAAAATCAATACTTTACATATTCTACGCCGGGGAAGGGCTCTTGGGGGGGGATAACGATAACCATGTCTGGATAACGTCATCATTGTGATAGCGTAGTGGGTATGTGAGTGAGCGTACGGAGCGAACGATGAGTGTGGGGCACACTTTTTATTTTCCATTTATTATGTATTATCACACTAGGACAGACGGACGAAGAGATTTTGTAGACAAATAAGCCTTTGGATATGTATCCAAAAAGAAAAACTGCAAAAAAAATAATGCCGGGGCATTAATTCCCCTTCTATCTACAACGATGTCCTCGCAGGTTGCAGGTTATATTTCCTGCCACATGCCATCACACTGTAGCCTACAATAACAACTCTGGTTATAACTCCACACTTAACACATTACACACATTGCACATTTTTACTTTGCACTTTTTTCTTTTCTTTATTAGGATCCCCATTAGCAGCCCCAACAGCATCGGCTATTCTTCCTGGGGTCCGCACTATTATCAACATAAACCATTTGTTGTATACTTTTAGATATTACATTGTGCCATTATATGCTATTTTTTTAAAATGAAAAGTTTATTCTCTAAGATCTCACTGTGTCTAATGCTGCTGCTGCACTGTAATTTCTCATCTTGGGATCAAAAAATATCTCTCTTCTCGCTGGTCTACCAACATCATAAAAGACCTTAATCAGCCGTCCCATGGCCTGTTTCCCCTTCTGTTGTCTTGAAAAAACATAACCCTAACCCTCGGCTCAAGATGCAGTTACTGCTGAAACATTTCAGGCATATTATTATTGAACTAATAACAACTATATTTATTATTTTCTTAGTATGTGTTATTGATTAAATATCTCAGGGTTCCAGTCTTGTTCTGGTAACAGTATTACTTTGTAAAAGAGAAATGACAAGTTCATTTTTAATCTTATATCTTGTGGCATTGAATAGCTGTATGGATTATGAGGATGTTTTGACAGACATGCAGGTTAGGATAATTGCTGAATGGCCTGTAGGTGTGAAAGGGAGTGTGAATGTTTCTCTGTGGTATATTCTCTGCTCTGTGATGGTGACTAGCCCAAGGTGTACCCTGCCTCTCTCCTGACGTCTGCCGAGACATACTCCAGCTCCCCCATAGCCCAGTGACGATAAGTGATATTGAAAATGAATGAATGACTGAGTGTTTAAGATATAAATCAATGTTGATGATTTTATTTGATTGTATTTTTTATTCATTCTCATCCACTCGGAGGGTGACAAAAGTTAAAGGTCACCACATGACCTCCATCGTGTCTGGCTCTGTTGGGGTGGGCTCAGTTTGGTTGACCTCCATCGTGTCTGGTTCTGTTGGGGTGGGCTCAGTTTGGGTGACCTCCATCGTGTCTGGTTCTGTTGGGGTGGGCTCGGTTTGGGTGACCTCCATCGTGCCTGGCTCTGTTGGGCTGAATTGACTTCGGAAAAAGGATGACAAAAAAGATTTTTCCCATGATATATTACAAACTCCCTGTGTACTGGGAACTCACATCATGGAGATTTCCTCCAAAGTATAGTTGTCTGTCCATACCCTGCCAGAGGAAATGTCTCGAGCAGTTGTTGGCACCACCACCTCCTGATTACGGGCATGTCTGACTGATAATAGATAGAAAGTTAAAATTTCTTTATCATAAAATTTCAATTGGTCTCACAGTCCATTTTTTAAATAACTATAAAAACTCACTGAAGCGAAATCAAAAGGCATGTCCAGGGTCACATACAGGGCATACTGGAGAAAAAAAAACAATCTCCAATGTTACATCAACAAATCTGCATTCAGAACACACAAAGACCATGGCATTTCAATTATAAGAGCTCTGACCATCATCATGTATACCCCACAGTCATTCCCTCCCCGCTGCAGTGGTGCATCCTGTTAAGAAATAAGACCACATAGTTCACTATAGTTATTCTGTCAGGGCACCCCACAGCAGATAATAAAGGTTTATGTGCAAAGAAGTTAAAAACCCACACCTTCAACTGACTCAGTGTTACAGTGGTCCAATGGCCTGGTGAAATGTGATTTGCCAAGTTTCTGTAATGAAACAATAATACAATATAAATACAAACAGTAGGGCATTAATGCCTGAAAAGAACGGTCAACATGCAAGTCAAAAAAAAATAAAAAAGAGTTGGGGTTTAAAACAGAACCACCCCTCCCCGTGTTGTGTTACAGCCAGTGGTTTTAAATTGAATTGGTCTAATACTATTACAGCCATATCTGCTATTCTAGTATATGTTTTCATTTAATTATTTAGATATTTACATGGGGTGGCAGCAAAGTATGCTTGAAAGCATATAAATAAACCAATATACAAAAAACCATACCCAACTGGCTGAAACAGGAACGTATGGCCCTCAAATGGGACTGCCATACCTGTCATCATGAGTGACAGACTCCAGGAGTTTTATATTCCTTAGCAGTGACTTTCTCAATATCTGGCACTTGAAAGAGCGTGCACCAAGGTTTTTCCAGGTCAACTTAAGGCAAACCCATGTATTTATACAGATCCAAATCACAGCCTATGTTATCTCATGACAGTTTTCACATAGATGATGTGCAGACTGTACCATGATGTTAGAATATGAGAAGCAAAACATACTGATATATCAAAAGCCTGGAGTTTGTTCATCACGTTCAAAATGGAACAACTTGAAAACTTCTGGAACGGTCGGACTGGAAGCTCTGGAACGCTTTGTAATGAGAGCAAAACCTGAATATGTCTCTGTAGCTCCCAAGCCCAAAGTCTACAGGGTTCATGGAGTCCAGAAAAAAAATCTCCTTTGACTTTGGCTTGAGTATCTGTAAATGCAGATGACATTAAGACGTGGCCCGACTGAGGGCCCACAACACAAGAAAAGACTACAAGTTAACAAAAGAAAGGGGATTTGTGAATGACATGCTAAAAGAGAGAAATACAGTGATGGGGGGTAAATGCAAAGGCAACAGACAAACAAATACACATCACATCAACAGCTATGTGATGTCATCGACATAATCTTGGAAAAAAACTTACACACAAAACCCAGTGGCCGGACTCCCATGAAGGGAGTAAAATGACGTCCTTTGTTCCAAGATTGTCCTGTGTGTTGGAATAATAATAATAATAATATATATATATATATATATATATATATATATATATATATATATATTTACACACACACATGTACATTATGTAGACAGACAGACAGACCAAATATTTTAAAAGTAAACTGACAGGTAAAGCTGCAAGGGGATCATCGTCAAATGGTGGTAACCAGGTCACCACTGCATAGATGCTGAAAGTGTGGACATCTTTGCCCTGAAGAGACAGAAACAAACAGTGCAGCAGGTTTCATTGTACATTTAGAAAAAACTGTATTGTATAATGCAAAACACAGCAGAAATAAGCTGACCTGTGAAGCTCCAAGAGTAGTTATGATTTGAAAACACTGATTAGCAATCTGTTAAAAGAAATGGAAGGTCATTACTAAGCTGATGCATTCACATGTATCCCACATGCATGGAAACATACAATTACCTGTGCTTCCACGTCATCAAAGGCCAAAGACCAGAAGTCACATCTTGCTAATGCCCGGCCTGGGCTAAAACAAAGTATGTCCTCATTTGGATCTTTGTTTTTATCCAAGACATAAGCCAACTGGAAAAGGCAATTATACACACAGATAGCACAACAATACAAAAATTAACATAAATGTAGACAAAATATTTATGGATATGACTACAAAATGATACATCACCAATTTCTGTTGTGCTGGGAGAGGACTAACAGCCCATATCCTCCTGTTCAGTTGGTCATCTGTCGGGCCTGTTGTTGGACCTGGAAGTAGGTCAGACAGGCTTGGACAGTCTGAGGAGAACATGCATATCAGTGTGGCAATAAAATATTTGTACTGTCTTCACATAACTTTCCTTGTAAAAGGGGAAGTATGCTTACAAGTGAAAGACATAATTTTATGACGATATCAAGATATATTTTCCAACATTAAGTAGTTACATACAGTCATTAACATACTTTTTCCTTGTACTGTACTTACCAGGTTGTGTTGTTACATCTGCTTCTGTGGGTGGCTGTGCAGCTGTGGCTTTAGTAAAAGAAAAACAAAGCAAGGCTTTAATCATTTGAATGATGAGCATTCTTTTGTTTTAATTTGACAAAATTATAAATGAATGAAGGCAAATTATATTACCTATTACTATCTGCCCATTGTGATCTAACTGCAGATCGACATCCTTGCCCATCACTTTCTTGATATTGTCTTCTGTCTTGTTGTTGCATTTTTTGTTATAGTGGTGTAAGATGTTACGCATCATGAATATATGATTAGATGGTGTGTGTGTGTATTCAGAAAGTAATTGTTCTTCCGCATGTCTGCAAATAACTGCTCTGCACACTGGCTGTTGACCCAGCCAGCCAGTTCTGGGACAAGTGCAATTCTCCGAAGGATGTCCCTGGGATCCTTTGTGTTTTTCTCGTGGAAAACATCATAAAGGGTATAGTGATCCGATGATCCCGTGAGCGGGTGGCCGTTTGTGTCTGGATCCATTTTTTTACTTTTTAGCCATGGTAAATTTACCTTCAGTTTTCCCTCGGCTGCTGACTTTAGATTTTCATCAGTTGCCTCAGCCAGCCGTCCCTCATTCGGACTGAAAGGCAACCTTTCAGGTTCTCTCAGGTTTGTGTGTGTTGAAAGCCCCCTTGCAAAGTCGTAAATGGCAATGTTAGGGAAGTGCTTCCAGCTAAGCAAAATATCTGCATAATCTCTGGGACTCTCTGCTCTCAAGTTAAATTTTATTGAGTAGACAACAGCACAGGGGCACATAACAACTGCCCAGCCACCTATGGAAAACAAAAAGTTGAGTTAATGAGACTGCACAACTTGCTATACTAAATAACTGCCACATTGTGTGTTACTAAGCGTGGTCCATTATTTAAGTCCTGTGACATCTGTTGAGCTACAATATATGTTTACTTTTTAAAAACATTTTATACTAAAGATATTGCATGGAACACTATTTCATCACTGTACAGTAACAACATGCAGCTCTTCAGTGAAAGATGTGTGATGTACCTGATGCTCCCCAGACCTTCTCAAAAATCTTATCATAAGATGACCTGTTCTTCATCTCCTCCCGGAGTCTGAGAATAAGGTCCATCTTAGAGCCTTTAGAATCTATGCCACATTGTTTGCATAGTTTTCGCACCATGTCCACCTATAATTTCATCATAGGGAAAACAAACAAATAAAACAAAATAATAAATAACATTATTTATCCATGAGTCACCACACAGTGAATTAACAGTTGTAGGATAGCAATTACCCGGAGGTTAATATGGGCATCTTGGAGCCTCTCCTCTGTCATTTGGAGATCTGATATTTCTGCAGCCTGCCTTGGTGCATGCAACTTCTCATGCTCTGTGTTGAAAACAGTGTCCCCATTTCTGCATTTTGGTCCTATCCAAGGTGCCCAGTTGTTATAAGACGGTAAAACCAGAAAGGGGTTCTTCTGACCACCTGAAGTTTAAAAGAGTAACTTTATCACACAACAATTGTCTGGACAAATCATTCCAGTGTCATGAAGTAAGTGTAAACCCACATTGATAAACTTGAGGAGTGAAATGTATATTTATATGAAAGCCAACAGTGCTATAATGATGGAAAGTCATTACTACTACTGACAATGTTATGAACTCACTTGTCAATAAGCCACTACAAATGATCTGAGAGGTCACAGAGTCCCAGAAATCTTTGATGTTGACTTTGCCATCAAAGTCTGCTGGTGGAGCCTCCATCTCACTTACTGTAAAGTCAAGCATGGTATTAATAAAGCATTATAATTTTGTCTTTTACATGCTGTTTGTTCTGTTACTCACTTGGCATATTGAAGACACCCTTTCTGTGCAGGTCCATGATAACCACAGGTGGATGGTAGCCACACTTACAACAGGAGTATGTGTAGCTGTGAGATGTCAGGGCTTCAAAATGCATGTATGCGTGGAGCATTGTGGCCTTGCTGGGGAAGGTCTTATTTTCAGTTTTCTCCAAGACCTCAATTGCTCGGCTTACAGCATGGTGTGTCTAGTAAGGTAGAAGATATAGTAAGGTACATGTTCCAATCAATAACAAGAGCATTCCTTGCAAGTTTTTCTTACCTGAATAGAGTTACGCAGATAAATACATAGATGAAGAGTGATGAGTATATGGTCATTGAAATTATGAATTCCATCACTCCACTCTTGGTATCAATAAGTCAGCCCACAGTCAGGACATTCGCTGCAGTATGTAGAAAAGCCTAAAGAAGAAATCAGAAAGAACAGGGGTACACGCACAGTACTGTAGGTGTTTGAGGCTGATTATCATAATATCTACAAGTAATTCACTGTGTACCTACAACACTGACTTTATGTTTACTTTGCTTTAAACATTATAGTTTAGTTGATATAGATGACATTAGTCTCACCATCTACAACACCAGTGTATGCCACCAGCTTGGCACGTGCTGTAATGAGCACTGGCGCATTAAGATGTCCTCCACACTCTTCACATACGGTTTCTTTTGGCACCAAGTCCTTGGGAATGTCCTCTAATTTTTTGGAGCCAGTGACCAAATCCTGGGGGAGATTTTCCGGTAGAGCCTTGTTTTTCATGATGTATTGTACCATTCTCCTGAGACCATCATCACCAGGAGGATATTGCAGTCCTCCAACCGGTGCTGCATTTTCCTCCGCGCCTTGATTTGTCTCAGCAGCATCACCACTGGCAGTGGGGCTCTCTTTGGACCTGAACATTCCTCTGTCCTTCTGAAAGAGATGCCATTTTGCCACACTTTTGTGCAAGCACAACTGTCTGGGTTTGGCACATGGGCAGTGCCATGACCTCTGTTTAATGTCAAAGGCCACCATTATCCTCCCCAGTCTGCTGTAGCATGACACTTTCGGCTCAAATACAGATATGAATTTTTTTGAGGAAGGCCCTCCAACTGTGACCTCAACAGAGAGAGGAACCCCTGCAGCAGCAGATGCTCTCTGGAGGTTCAAGCAGCTCTGTTTCCTTGCGTCCCCAAATATTTTGGCAGTCACTACGTCTGACAGCACCTCCTCTCCCAGAATTATGGGGGGTGTGTCTGATCTGGGGGAAAAAGTCAATGATTTGATATGGATACATTCATATGGCAGAATTCCACTTCTCACTGCAAATTCCAATTTTGTATTGCAATCATCAAGTTCACAGGTTTGTTTTTGGCTTGTACCCCAGGTTTTTTTCTGTACATGTATTGGTGAGCATGGTTTGTAGAAGGATTTGTCGACTGCAAAGATGCCATTTGTAGCATCAATGCACTGACATGACAGGTGCCGTGTCTCTGAAATCTGTATACGTTTTCTTTTAATATGCACCTGCAAGTTCTTTTTATTTAATGTGATGCCGCAGTGGTTGCATGTCACTTTCACCGGCTGGCGGACCCTTACTCGTCCTGATGATGACGACGACAGTGCTGCCTGTGCTGGTGGTGGTGGAGGAGGTGCTGCTGGTGCTGCTGGTGGGGGAGGAGGAGGTGCTGCCTGTGCTGCTGGTGCTGCTGGTGGATGAGGTGCTGCCTGTGCTGCTGCTGGTGGGGGAGGAGGAGGTGCTGCCTGTGCTGCTGGTGGAGGAGGTGCTGTCTTACATTTACTGAGATGTTTGATGAATGCCATTCTCCGGAGTATTGTTGATGGACAGTAACAGCAATGAAAATGTGCTGTTTCTCTACAGCCCAGGTTGCATTTCACGATGACATACTCTAAAATGGAAAAAAGAACAAATTTGATAAGCTGTGTTGTGTACAGTGATGCTTCATGCAAAGCAGCACAACAGATTGCACCCCATACCAGCCATAACTCCATGATTTCAAGTCCTTGCCTTGTGTTTTACGTCATTTATTATTAATAAAAAAGAGAAACTGACATACAATAAATTAGTAAATATTCATATTAGCAAAAAAAGTATGCATTGATTAAAGCTTTGTGAAGGAATGATAGGCCAAGACATGAAAACAGCAGAAGGGTCCACAGTTCTAAACATTGTGTGGGGGATGGGCGTGACACACACACACACACCTACACACACACACACACACACACACACACACAGAGGGAACGATTGGGAACTGACTTAAGGAACTTTAAAGAATGCATACATACCCTCATGTTTAATGGCAATGTTTACGTGATTTTCCACTTGGTATTTTACTTGATAAAATATGCCAAATGCCGATTTACAGAAATTGCAATGGAAGCTGCTGCAACACTCTCTGCAGCGCTGGAGAGACTGCAGGGGATCCTGCCCTCTCCTCAGAATTGTCTGATGCATCTATGCAGGTCAAACACACACAGGCACACATATTCGAGAAGAAAAAAGTTACTACAAGTTCTAATACACTCACTGAGCACATTTTTATTTATTTAAAAAAAAATTTTTGTGCGAAGCACACTGGGAAAGTCTACCATACCGTAGCATGTAATTACCGAGTGTAATTACTGCACAATTTCCCGCACATTGCAAGATAAACGTTAATGCTTACGTCAACATAGTGACATATTTCTTGTAAAACATTTTAAAACACTTAATAATTATGTTTATGTAACGTTTGGTTACTTACAGCCATCAAACCACTTGCTCACAGTTATTCAAGTCTATCAATGGGCGGGCCTGCACCGACTAGGGGCGGATTTCCCGCACATTGCAAGATAAACGTTAATGCTTACGTCAACATAGTGACATATTTCTTGTAAAACATTTTAAAACACTTAATAATTATGTTTATGTAACGTTTGGTTACTTACAGCCATCAAACCACTTGCTCACAGTTATTCAAGTCTATCAATGGGCGGGCCTGCACCGACTAGGGGCGGATTTCCCGCACATTGCAAGATAAACGTTAATGCTTACGTCAACATAGTGACATATTTCTTGTAAAACATTTTAAAACACTTAATAATTATGTTTATGTAACGTTTGGTTACTTACAGCCATCAAGTTGGAGTACAGCCATCAAGTTGTCAAACCTAGCTCACAGTTATTCAAGTCTATCAACGGGCGGGCCTGCATCGACTAGGGGCGGGGCTGACTCTGGACTAGGGGCGGGGCTGACTCTGGTTTAGCTGGTGCAGCTCCACCTTCGTGGTTCCGCAGCGAGCACTACTTGCAGAGAGAACCTATTCAGGATGAGGAATGGTGTTTTTATGGACTATGTTAATGTCAGGTTCAGGCAACCTAAAACACTTAAAATATCAGACAAAGGAGAGAAGACAACAAGATTAGAGTTTCTACTTGCAAGGAGAACGGACAGAGACTTGCTCAGTATACAATCTCCAACCCGCTCTGAGCAAACCTTGCCGAACCCTTTCTTTTTATTGGTTTCAGGATTTCCCTAATTTACATAGTCATTTTTGCTCTAAGGAGTGGGGGTCACAAGTCGGTCACACACACTTTAAAGATTTTCTGATCAGAGTCACAAGTTGATCCATGATGGTCACACACTTCCAGGACTTCCTGAGCAGGGTCACAAGTTTGTCAAAGGCCCTGAAAAACAACTTTAAAACAGCATGCTTGTATACTATAAAGTTGAATGATTATAGAAAGGGGTAAATATGAGATAACTTATATACAATAATTCCAACATTTCCCTCCTGTTTATCACATATTTGCTCATCTTCTCCTTTCACTTATATCAACCACTTCAAAAGATTTTCAATTGTAAGATCATTTTTATGAGAACAAATAGGTTTACACTCAGAGTTATTTGTTTACTTTTTACTGTTTACCAATCAGAATCAACATTAGACGAAATCGGGAACAGATCAGGTAGAATATCCTCAGGATCATCATTATCATTATCATCATGTCCAAGTAAAGGATACATCTGAGCATATCGACTATCCACGGGTGTAATGGCAGTAGTGATTAGTCTATTAATTAACGCACGGAGACAGGGAATACAACAACAGCCACACAAAGTCAAAATCGCTGCAAAAACTGCAATTGAGACTAGGACAGAAGATACCAGAGCTCTGTACTTCCCAAAGGCATTCATCCATGAATCCCACAAGGTGGTGTCAACACCGGAATGGTCTTTCATTTTACCATTCAGTGAACGCAGGCCCTCAATGGCCTTAGTCAGACTGCCATCAGCAGCTGTATTGTTGGGGATAAAAGTACAACACTTTTCCCCAAAAATTGCACATACACCACCTTTTTCTGCCAACAGCATATCCAGCGCTATTCTATTCTGAAAAGCCATAAGGGAAGTTGCTGCCAGTTGGCCATGTACAGCTTCAAATCCGCTCTGGGTCCAATTTCCTAGTTTTTGAACATTGTAATGAATGTAGTTAATCCTGTCTACGTTTTTATTTATGGTACACCACCAACAGAGGGTGGACTCAAAACCTGCCGCAACTTGATCAGCCAATTTATATTCACTAGGTACACCTCGTGGAACACCGATAGCATCAATGTAAGTTGGATCTTTGTCTGTCAACCAAGCAGTGGATCTTTTCTTATGAAACCACTGTTGTGACACAAATTTTAACTGATTCAGTGATCAGTCCCTCAGTCGTCATAGGAAGTACTGAAACTGGTAACAGTAATGTCACTAATGCACAATATCCAGTCACATTTCTAGGCAACCTGTCAAAAAGTCTTTCGTCTCCACACCACCACCAAATGTCCCCTCAAGACACTGGTTTGAAATCATTAGGTTTAGAACCAGTTGTACTTACTCTTATATGTTTTCTACATGAGGTTGCAGTAAGATTACCTAGGGGGTTTCCTCTCCTAAAACCATCTCCTCTTTCCATTTTAATGCACGTAAAAATTACCTCTAGCTACTTTCTTGAAGAACAACGGCTTTTCCTTTTCTGCCACTGTGACTGGGAAAACTGAATCCCAAATACTACAATTTTTACTGAGGTTTGTGTTATTCATAAAGTCTATAACACACTCACACACACTCCTGTGGTATCACTGCCAGGACAATTTGCAAAAGCAGTCTTGGTCCCATGCAAACTACACAATCAGTCTTAGTCATATTGGCAGCTTGTTCTACCATTAACAACCAATTTTTATTAGTTCCAGAAACACCAATTGTGACTTGGAACCATCCATCCACTGTCACATTATTTGCCATCAGAATTTGTCCTCCTTTCTTGTAGGTTCTTTTTGGCATTTCAGGTTTAGTTCGGCTTCCATAACATAAAACTGCTCTAAATTCTGGATCTCTTTCACTGGAATATACCCACAGATTTATGGATTGACACTCAGATTTATCAGACTGATATTTTAGTACTAAACCATCCTTAGTTTTGTTCATACTGAATTTTTCTCTCATTTCTATGGCTCCATATGTTGACCAATCTGACCAATCGTACCCAGTTTCTCCAATCAATGCTCCCCATCCGTAACCAATAGTGGCATACCATTCATATGCCGCTCCCCAGCTTTTCCCTTTGTCATTGGCATCATTTCTAAGTGCGGAATATGGAATTATTATCAAAGCAGTTTGATTTTGTGGAGAACAGAAAACTAAAGGGTTATGTTTAGTCTGTATGCCTTCTCCGCACGTCACATCGTCTGCAGTATTTCTCTTAATACGAATTCATAGTTTCATCTTGGTTTCATTTATGTGATAAGTGACATTTTCAGAATATGTCTGGACAGTGTTCATTGGTCTATCAGGCTTAGGTGCTTCCCACAAATACCAAAACAGAAAGATCAGAATTATTAATAGGAATAGGAACCAACACCGAATTGCAACACACAACCATCTTGAAGTCATTTTGACCGAAAGACCTCCTCTACTAGGTTTGGTGGCTTGTAAGATCTTCACTGACTTTCAGGTGTACCTGAACTCTAAATGTCCAGGTCCACCCTATTATCGGTCTTTGGCTCACCTCCCCTGTCGGAGTCTTCAGTCGAAATGATCTTTTTGCAATATGTTAAATAGGTCCAAGTTGATCTTTCTGCTATTTTCAATACTGTGGGGTTATTATTAGTACCTGATACAGCCCTTCCCACTTTGGTGAGTGCCAGTGTTTCTTTTTTATGCTTCATATTAGCACCCAATCTCCTGATTCCACTAATTGGATTTCCTGCTGGGAAACAGAAGAATTTTCATCAGTTTGTTTCTGTTTTTGTTTTCCCAGCATGTTTCTCATGTAGTCAGCTATATTTGCCTCTTCATCTATTTCCCATTGATTCTTAAATTGAGGTAATCTATAAGTTCTTCCAAATAATATTTCATATGGTGTTAACCCAGTAGTAATATCAATATACAATTTTTCCAGGTCTAAACATTGTGTCCATAATCTGCCTGTTTCCTCCATACATTTCTTCAGCCTATTCTTAATTGTTCCATTCATCCTTTCTACTAATCCTGCACTTTGAGGGTGGTATGCACAATGATTTTTTAAATCTATGTGGAACATTACACCAATCTTTTTAACCACTTGGTTAACAAAATGGGTTCCATTATCACTATATATCTTCTCAGGAATGCCATACCTAGGAATAATATCCTTACATAGTGCTTTTTGCTACCGTCAAAGCGTCTGGATTCTTGGTTGGGAAAAGTTCAATCCATTTTGAAAATGCATCTATTATGACCAAACAATACTTTTTCCCTTCACTTTGGTTTAACTCTATAAAATCCATATGGATAATTTGAAACGGATACTGAGGTGTTGGGAAACGCCCTCTACGTGGTCTCAAATTACCTTGTGGATTATGTTTAGCACTGGTCAAACATGCTCTACAAAAATTTTTTGAATAAGAGTTGAATCCATAAGTGGTAAAGTATTGATGTATCTGTCCCAATATCCCTCCTGTTGAGACATGTGTTTACACCATGGCTCAATTTTGCTGCCCATTTATAGAGATTCTTTGGTAGGACAGGTTTATTATTTGGTCATACATAGATGTCATTTTGTAATTTAGCTCATTCTTTTCCCAAATGCTTTTTTTAGATTATGGACTTTGTTGTTGCATGTCTTTTAGTGTGGTATCATCTAAATGTGTTTGTTCTTCTAAGGTCAATATATTGATTTGACCTGCCGCAGCTGCTTTCGCGGTTTTATCTGCAAATGCGTTTCCTAGAGAAACTTTATCAGTACCATATGTGTGTTCTGCACATTTGCATACTGCTATTTTTTCTTGGTAATTGTACTTGTTTCCACAGCCATGGATGCTGCTATCACTGCTCTTACACAATGTGGTAGTGCACAAGCTACACTATCTAGCTTTGATGAAAAATAAGCTATAGGCTTCATCTTATCTCCATATTGTTGTGCCAATACAGAGGTCATAAAATGACCTTTACAGTCAACCATCTGAATGAATGGTTTGTTATAGTTTGGCAATGCTAGTGCTGTACTGGACACTAACACTTGCTTTACTTCACAGAAAGCTTTTTCAGCTTCTTCAGTCCATTTTAGCTAAGATGTCATTTTAAGGTCTTTCTCATACATCAATTTATTTAACGGTGCCGTTATTTCAGCATAGTTTGGTACCCAATTTCTGCAATAGTTTGTCAACCCCAGAAATGACATCATCTGCTTTTCTATTAAGGGTTTTGGAGCTTGGAGAATTGCAGTCTTTCTGTTCTCCATTATTGTTCTTCCTAAATATTTAACTTGCATTTTACACATTTGGAGTTTACTTTTGCTTACTTTATGGCCTTCTTCAGCCAAATACTTTAATAAAGCTAAAGTGTCTTTTTTACATGTTTTCAAATCAGGGGAGGCTAATAACACGTCATCTACATATATTAAAACTTGACTTCCCCTTAGGGGTTGAAACTTAGCCATGCTTGCACTCATTACTTGAGAATAGATAGTTGGACTTTCACAATAACCTTGAGGCAATGTAGTATAAGTGTATCTTTTGCCTCCAAAGGTGAATGCGAACCAATATTGACTATCTTTATCTATAGGTACAGAGAAAAACGCATTACTGATATCCACTACAGTAAATACTTTAGCATCTGCGGTCTCATGGGGTGGTTTATTAGGAACATCGAGGGAATAGAAATAGTGTGATAGTCCTATCCCTCAGAGAACGAAAAAGTCTCCCTTCTGTAGTTCTGCTTTCTCTTTTAACTACAATTCGCCCTTCTCGCATAGGCACCAAAGCCAATCCTAATAACAACAACACATCTCTCCCAAGGAGGTTAACTGGTCATTCTGCAAACATCAGAATTGATAGATGGCAAGACAAGCCATCTGGATCTCATAGCCACACTGGCTCAGACTCTTCAACTTCAGTTAACTTCCCGCTCGCAGATCTTACTACTACAACATTGCCATTAATTTTAACCTGTGGTACACCTTCCCTACAGGTAGTTCTGCAAGCTCCTGTGTCACACAAAAACGTAATAAATTTTCCATTTACCAACAATCTTACTTCAGGTTTCACATCATCCATTGAGAGTAAATCTTGTAAATTTAAAAGGTCTCCATTTATCTTATCCTGTTCACTCTCCTGATAACACTTTGCCTGCCATTCTTGGCCTAGTCAGGCTGAATTATACTTTCTTTCTGGACAATCTTATATAAGTATAAGGGCAACAGTATTATACTGTAAAGCTGAAATTCTATACAGTACATTACCGTAATAATTTTAACAGTAATTAACAGTTTTTTAGATTACAGTAAGGATACTGTAAAATAACAGTAAATTGCTGGCGTCTGTAGCTGCCAGTACTTTACTGTTATTTTACAGTAATTTTTTTTACAGTGTAGAGATACTCCACAAAAAATCTTTACTGTATTGTCTGCATTGTATGGGGACTCGACTCATGTATCTGTTTTAAGGGCTCAATTCTTTAATTGCAGACAGGAACCTAACCAGTCCCTTCGATCCTTTTCCCTCCGCCTCAGGGAATTGTTTCTTAGGTTAAAGCGTAGAGATGATACCGGCCTAGAACATAGTGACATACTTTTGCGTGATCAGTTTATTATGGGACTACGAGAGGGGCCAATAAAGCAGGAGCTGAAGCGTCAAGTAAGGAAACATCGAGCCCTGTCATTTGACAAGGTAAAATTAGAAGCTCTTGCTTTAGAAGAGGAACAGGATGATAACTGGTCAGCAGGACCTTCGTGCTTTCGTAGAGAAATACTTAAAGAGGTTAAAGAACAATTTACCGAAACTGCAAAAATCCTTGTAAATGAGTTGCGAGCAGGGATTAACGGCCCTCCATGTCCTCCTGTACCCATAGCTCGGCCTAGGGCCTATTCAGACGACTCTAGGACAAGACAGAGGTTTAGAACCTCATCGAATAACCAGGACTTTAAGTGGGATCCACGTGGCCGCCCCATTTGAAACCAGTGTGGGGAACCAGGCCATATTAAGCGCCACTGCCCCCATAGAGAGGCCCCACAGGGTTTTTAGTTACACCGGCCACTGTGGGTCAAGTGGCCGGACCCCCCAAATGCGACCCTATCCACAAGCTCGCAGAAGCCACCATTGCTAGAGCGTGCCCTGTAGCAGAGGTTAAAGTAGACAACATAGATGTGAAATGCTTGGTAGACACTGGTTCTCAGGTTACATTATTTAGTGAAAACCTTTGTAAAGAACTCTTTAAAGGTAAACAGACCAATTGCACCCTGTCACTCCACTCGGTATTTTAAGGAAGCCTACTAATAATTTAAGACACATTTATAATCAACTATCAATTTTGGTGGTAACTATGGTGACAAATACAATGCATTTCCTTTGCTGCTTTACTATAAAAATCAGCATATATTTCACCAGATGAACACTTTTAATCTGAAGCAGCAGCAGTAAGAAATATTGGTATTGCATTTGGAGTAAGTAAATTCACCTCTTATGTGGCTATAGGAAAGTTAACAGTAAACTGAGGCTGATATCAAAGAGATCAAATTAAAAACTGTATAACTGAATTACATGCTGCTTTTCCCCCTGTAGATACCAATCAAAATACAGGGAAAAATGTAAATGTAATGGCTGAAACTAGAAAAATGTGGTTTGATTTAATGAAGATATTTTATTATATAATTAATGTCGGGCTGTAACTTCAAACTCATTTACAATATTTATGTAAACAGATGTAAAAAAAAAAACAACAACAACACATATTTTGAAGCCTGCTTCAAGAGTTGACCCTGGAAGGAGCCTTTTTGACCTGCAGCCAGGGCTGGTTTATGATGCTCTGATCAGACCCGGCCCTAACCAATGTGGCGCCCTAGGCAAGATTTTAGGTGGCGCCCCCCTTGCATCGAAGTAAATTCCACTGCTGGTGTACATACTCACAAGAAACTGAATAGCTTTATCTTGGACATTCTTTTATTTAAAGAAAGCAATTGCCCAATCAAAATACTTAGAACAAATTAGAAAGAAATACAAAAAAATATGATATGAATATATGAAATGTAATATAAATAGCTTACATAAAGTATAAGATAAGTAGTAGTAGTATAAGTAGTAGTATAAGATACCCACAAAATAAAAAGTGTAAACAAGTGACATGCTGCTGCATCACTTCTGGGTGGTGCTGCTGAGGTGGAGGCAACAGGAGGAGCGCTTGATGCTGTAGGTGGCCCAAGATTTGCAGGGGTGGGACTGAGAAACCTCAACAGTGCATCTGAAGAGAGAAGATGAGTATGTGACACCAGTCTAATAATAAATATGATATGATACATAATATGATTTCAAGAATAAAATGAAATGAAATAATATAAATGAAAAATCTAAGAGATACATGCATGATGTTCACTATACTGTACAATATACAATGTACTTTTTCTGATATGCAAACTATATAAGATTCAATTTTATTGTCATTACAATAAAATGCTGATTAGCAGAATGCAAAGAAGTAGTAAACTGCAGTATAATATAGAATGTGGGAATGCTAAATTATGCTAGCTATAATATGAATGATGTGCACTTTAACACTGATGTAAAGTTTAACACTATAAACACACTTTAGACAATATGAACTGTAACACAACATACAGCTAGGCTTACAACTATAATAAAAGGGTGGAAAAGGAATAGCATTTTGATTGACTATTACAAGCTAAGAAAACGTTAGCTAACCAGATGTTAATAAAAATGCTGAATAGATCTAATATTTACACATTTCCCTGAGGAAACCCAGCGAGCACAAACCCTAATTTCATCGTTTGATTCCCGGTTGAAAACAGGTTGATATGAGGTCTGAACGTCTTTTCAACCGTCTGAAAACGGTTACAACATCAACGTGTCACAAAACACACATTTGTTTGATGTCGGTTGATAATTCGCTCAGTTGTAGCTCTCTACAGAGATTGTATTGATTATTTTTACGTTTTTTCTATAAATGAGAGGAGCTGAAATAACGTCTAAACAAAACGTAATTTCAAAGCATTTAATGTTGAATAAAATATCATAAATATGAAACTATATAGGCTATGTCTGCACACTAAATAAGTTGGGAATTTTCTATACAGCAATTCCCGGTGAAATATGTTTTCTATGTGAAAGTTGAATAAACGTCTCCATATAGCCGGTAAAAAAACTTTCACTTTTCAACCAATTTTCAACGTCTTTTCACCGGTTACCATAGACGTCTTTTAGACGTCTTTTCAACCAAAATGTGCTTGCTGGGAAGTAAGGTGGGAGTAGTTACATTACTATTTTCCATAACAACTTAGGCTCTTCCATAACATTAACTGGCGTTAAAACTAACAGTTTAACAACAAACCATGTTATGCTAATGAATAACGACGTTATCGTCGTTCTGCAACACACAAATAATGTCATGACATCATCTTTATTGTAACATTACCTCTGTCTTTGTCTCGTTTTTCCTCCTCTTCTTTTCTTTTTTTCCTCCCCTGGGCACCAGACAGCTTGGGACGTTATGACCTATTGCTTGCCTTGCCTTGGGGTCACATTAAAAAACGACCATCCTCCCCCAGGTAGCAGGTACAGTCTAATTAGTGGGGGGGGGGGGGGGCGTCTTAGGAAAGTAACGTGTCATCATTATTATTATTAGTATTCCTATTTAACAGGCTTTGCTATGCAGTTAAATTAATGTGGACTTATTATCTTCATATTAAGACATGATACCAAGTAGTTTTAAGGATAGTGGAAGTTACATTTTTTTTCTTCCCCCATTTGTGGCGCCCCCTGGATGGACGGCGCCCTTAGCATTTGCCTATACTGCCTATGCCACGGGCCGGCCCTGGCTCTGATGATGCAGCAGGGCCATCATGATGCTCCACCATCCACAGGGGCTCAACTGCCATTCCATACCTACCTCTGACATCTGCAGCAACATACACCCCAAATTTACAGGCATCATTTAGAGATCAAAGGCAATTCAGTCCTGTTCAGTACATTTAGGGACTACGGACAACGGATGCAAATTAGAAATTTGCTATAATCTGGCATATTTACAAAGATGTCTAACATTTATGTTCATTAATATGCACTGTCCCTATCCAAAAATAAACTACTATTACTATTATTACTTCACACATGTTTAATTAATTTATGTTCAGAAGTTATTATTGTTTTGCCTATTGTTTATTGATAAGTAAACAAATATTTGCTTCATTAACTAATGACCTAATTGTGAAACACCACAAGTTTTCTGTTTTGTGGTAAACAGTACATCAATTTACATTTCACTTGAGGTTGGTTATGGTCAGTGATCTCTATGCAGTCGTGGAGTGCCTCCTGCACTCCAAAAGACCTCAGCAGGGCGAGTCTGCTCTGGGCCTTCTTAGTGCAGTGGTGCTATCTGTCCAGTCCAGTTTATTGTTCAGGTACTTATATGGTTGTGTAATTACTATCATTAGTCTGGAAAAAACAGCATGGTGTTATATTTGTGCAAAAGTCTTTACTGAAAAGCATTCACTATATCCAAAACCATCTTTATTAGCTCATCTAATTATCTTGCTGTAGTATTCCACTGCAGTAAGAGACTAGAGCTTCTCACTGTGCTACCTATGGGACTTATGAAATAATTCCTTTTGGACACAGGAAAAGTACCTGTAAAGTTATTTTTTATTTTCTGTCTGTCCTGATAACGTGTCACTTCTTTCCTTTTATTTTGCTTTATAGATTTTCCTTATTGTATGTATATTTGTGTACAGGGCACTGCTCATTCCAGTTTAGACTGGCTACTTGGCTTACAAGGAGGAATAGACCCAGTGTTATGTTGAAGGGGTTACTCTCTGCATGCCACAAGGCAGAATATGCTTGTTACTGTTTGAATGATATTGTCGGGTTTCAGAAGGTCTGCTATATAGATGGGGCTGCGTGAACTGTGGGGGAGAAGGGTCTGTGTATGTATCTGAATGTGATGACATCATACAGACCTCTCAAGTCTCATGCATTGACTGTGAGACACACACAATTCAAGCAGTTCACACCTCACACCTGTCATTTCTCACACTGAGAAATGATAGACCCCACCACACAGAAATGAATATATTATATACAGAATGTAATCCAGACATCCCAACTCTCCCGCATATTGATAGCGGCTCCCTGACTCCCGCAAATGAGATCCAATCTCCCGGAATCTGGAGTGAGCGAGTAAGAGTGTGCGATAGAGTGACTGCGCATGTGTGTGTTTGTGTCACTATAAATGCAGTGCGTGTGAAAGCACAGCGTTCTTTCTCTCTCAACCCAACTAGTCAAGGCAGATGGCTGCTCGCCTACGGTCCAGTTCTAGTTGATGTTTCTTCCACTTAAAGGAGAGTTTTTGCTTGCTGCTATTGCCAAGCACTTTCTCATGGGGGAATGTTGGGTCTGATAAAATTAATGAGTACAGTCTAAGCCTGCTCCATGTGAAAAGTGCCTTGAGATATCTTTTGTTGTGATTTGGTGCAATGTAAATAAAAATGAGTTGAAAGAAAGAAATGAGAGGTCTTAAAGAAGGATTACCTAAATGATCGCAAATAATTTTCTCACTGAATGCAGCCCAAAATACAAAACAGAAACTCTGAAAAGAAAGACACACACAACCAGCAATCGTGACCTTTTTTTCTGTAAGGTTTTGACGATAAGATCACATATATGCCTTGAAGACACACAAAACCCAGTAGTGTTTGTAGCTGTCCTGTTTTCACTGTTTCTATTCTTAAAGCAGCCTTTTGTGTGGTTTTCAAAGATTGTCAATGAATGCAGCCCAGTATGACACTATTTCTGAAAAAAGACACAAAACCAAGCCATTTGCAAGGTTCTGACCTTAATTTTGTCTACAGGTATATACCTCATGATGATGACAAAAATAGCATTTTCTCACTGAATGCAACTCAAAATAAACAACAATAGTAATTCCAAAAAGAAAGACAAAAAACCCAGGAATGTTCATGTCTTTTTTTCACTGTTTATGTTCTTACAACAGCATTTTGTGTCATTTTGATAATAAGATCAACCTTCTATGTCAATATTGGTTAAAATTGCCAAAACTTTCTTTTCATATTTGTCCTTTTTTCAGTGTGTCTGAAGTCAGCCAGACATGAGTTGGGAAAGTTAAGTCTAGTCAAACTGTGTGGGTTCGATTAGCAAGGTACCTGGACAGCATGAATAATCACTTGCATAGAGTACTATACAGACCTGTACTTTTAATGTAATTTCATGGTCTTTTTAAATGAGTTATTATTCTAGAGCATTTCTCTAAACCCAGCATTGTCTCGCACCATGCTGTTATAGACTACCTTGTATTCTTTCAAAACATCCAGAGCGGAAGGGCGGAGCTTAGGGTCTTCCTTCTTACACTCCTTGTGAATGTGAAAAAGATGGAAGTGGACTAAATCCCCTCCAGGTACCCTTCCCATCAGGAACTGTGTCACATCTGGAATTTTCCAGATGTCTGTTCTTTCATCATACTCAGTCATGAGATCATCTGAAAAAGGCTTTCCTTTATTTCTTAAAGGCCACAACTGTTCTGGTGCAACAAAGTCCCCAGTGAGCTCCCGGTGGCCACATTTCACCAATAAGCCTCTGGATGGGTCCACCTCAGGCAATGCATCCAGATCGTTCACTACTAGGTGAAAGTCACTTGTCAGCAGAAACTGAGAGAGAGTTTTCTCCAGGCTGTTGGAATCACACATGACCCGTCGCCCAGCTGGGCTGTTATGGAGGTAATGGAGGATAGAGACGTAATCTATAGCCAGCATCAGTCGGTTCTGCCATGTGTTGTATCGTTGTTGATGTTCTTGTGCGAGAACACCATCCAAATTAAGCAATGAGCCAAGTGGGTGGTACTCCGTGACCAAGGCATGGTCTTCAAGGCAAAACCCCACCAATTGTACAACCTGAGGACCCTGCAGGGTCTGTAACATGGACAGCCCGTGGAGAAAATCCTCCACGTAATCGAGAGAAGATAGTTTGGACAAAGCCACCTTCTGACCCCTCCACTCTGCCAGATAGACCTGAGGGACAAAAAAGTTGGTGTTTGAGTTTAAACTCCACAAGACATACTGAGCAGTACAATGGCAATTGGGAAGGTAGATTTGAGTCTTTATTATTCAATCAAAAAAAAATTCACTTAAATAAAAAAAAAACATGTTCAATCAAAGAAAAAAAGTATTTGAATGCAAAAAAATATTTGAGACCCCAAAAATTGCATTTGAACACTTTTATTCTTTGAAAATGTTTTTTTCGATTGAAGTGATTTTTTTTTTTTTAAATTGAAAATATTTTCTTTGATTGAATTAACCTTTTTTGTGTTTTTGTGTGTTTTGTGTTATGGGTAGGACATTTGTGTCTTTATTATTCAATTCCCAAAAATATCACTTCAATCAAAAAAAATAATTCACCCAAGAAACCTTCACTTCAATAATAAAAAAAAAATCATCAAACAAAAACAGTGTTTGAATGCAAAAATGAAACCCTTTTTTCAAATCATCTGAACACTTTTTTTCTTTGATTGAATTTTTTTTTTCCCAATTGAAGTGAAAATAGTTTTGGAGTCCTTTTTTTTTGATTGAATCATTTTGACACAAATGTCCCGCAGTGGGTGGATGCTTCCCCATTGGTCAGACATGTTTGAGTGACAAGACTGTCCACACCAATGATAATCCGCCGCCGGACAATTCAAATGACGACTTGCTTGTTGTAGGAAGAGATTGCTACTCAAACGTCATTGGTGTGGACAGTCGTCACTGTCAGACTCATATGGTGACAAACACAAGAACTTGCAAGGACAACTGAGAACAGACAAGATAAATGAACTGTTGGTAGGTTTGAGGAAACAACAGTCTGTTTTTAGCCATAGCCGAGACATCTGTGATGCAGCTGGAAAAGCTAGTTACCTTATTGCTAATGAAATAGTATCAACATCAAAGCCAAACTCTGAGGGTGAGTTTATGAAGACATGCATTCTGAAGTGTCCCGACAAACAGGCTTTTGCCAACATCAGTCTGACATAAAACTCTGGCAGACAGGATTTTGGATCTTGCTGGAGATTTTGTCATTTGTTGAATGTTCGGTTGCAATTGATGAGAGCACGGACATATTGCTCAACTGGCCATATTAATTTGTGGTATCAATGAGACTTTGAATATCACTGAGGAGTTCCTTGAGTTGGTGCAGATAACATTAACCACAACAGCAAATTACATTTTCAACTCACTTGTTAGCGCGCTGGACAGGGCTGGGGTGGACTGGGCCCGTGCTATCAGCCTGGCTACAGATGGCACTCCATCAATGATCAGAAAATGATCAAATTGGGCTATATGTGGCCCTTGACCTGAATGAGTTTGACACTACTAGTCCAAGTGGTCAAGTTATTACCTTATGGTAAAAGAATAATGAATTAACAGCTATCAAAGGGTGTCACCACAGGTTTTGTTTTTTCTCACTTCTTATTGTACTCTTGAATATCAAATAAAACCAAGGTTGATCTCTTTTATTTCTATTTTTATTTTGTTTTCCTTTTTGTTTCTTGTCTGTTTTGTTAGCCATGTATTTGTTTTTGGTTTGTGTGTGTGTGTGTGTGTGTGTGTGTGTGTGTGTGTGTGTGTGTGTTAATCTTCTATGAATTTGAATGTCCACAAGGTGTTGAGATGACCTGTATTAGTACTGCAAATACTGTTGCTAAAAAAAACTTACAACCTACAAAGGAAACAAAATACACTTACCAGCGCCTCAACTCACATTTGATTTGATTTCTTTGAGTAATAATATCTTGTTGGCATCCAACTAATTGTTGGCAACAGTTTCGCAATTATTTCCCAGTGATGCCTGAAGCTCAAGCTAGCAGCTGGATTAGAAACCCTTTCAACATCGACACCTCTCACGTGGCCTCACTGCATTTAACTGTTGTTGAGCAGCAGAGTTTAATAGAGCTGTGTTGTGACGAAACACTGAAGGCATCTTTCAGAAAGCACACTTTGTTGGACTTTTGGATGAAGCAGTACAGTGTGTACCCTGTGCTTTCTGACAAGGCCGTGCACTTTCTCCTTCCTTTTGCAACCACCTATCTGTGCGAGAAAGGCTTCTCTTCACTTGTTGTCATAAAAACTAAGTACATAAGCAGGGTGGATGCTGAGCCAAACCTGAGACTGAAGCTGACCTCCATTGACCCAGACATTGCAGGACTGTGTTCACAGAGGCATGCACACCCATCACATTAAGCTCATGTAAATTGTCATCAATAGTCTGTGTATGTTTAATTACAGCTGTTATTCCTAATGCTCTTCCTCACTTTTGTTTTATTCTTAATCTTATTGTTCTTCCTCTGGAAGTTTTTCTTTGCCACTGTCACCAAGTGTTTGCTCATGTGGGAATGTTGGGTCTAGACCTGCATTCTATATTGTAATGGAAAATGTATGTCCACTCTATCCTAAGATATTGGGTTCACGAGATCGAGACGAGGGGAGATTTTAACTATATTTTTAAGAGAATTTCAATGAGGAAATATATGACTTTTTTTATTTAAAATTCACAAAATGGAAATTGAATTGAAATGTTTGAGCTAACATTACATCTTGTAATGACTCACTTGAGTTCTACTTTCTAAATATATAATTATCATATGCAGTATGCAGCACTGTAAAAGGTTTCCTCATATAGATATTTTATAGATGGATCATTTTGGTATTTATGGAAATGACCATAAATACAAAAGTTAGATACAATCACAAATACTAAAAAGTAAATTATAGAGTAGAAACAATTCTAATATATAAATATAACAAACAACATTTTAAAAACATTTTTAGATGTTTTACCATTGTTTCAATGCCACTTTGATAAAGTAATTTCAATACCACAATATCATTTAAAGTCCTTGTAATTTTGATAATTCCTGTATTAGAGTAGGAAGGGGGAATCGACAGGACTTAAAGATATCTGTTTGTTATATTTCACCCTAATCCTTTAATCCAATCACACAATAAACTAAGAAGACTTTCAAACATCATCTACCTTCTTAACTGCTCCCTGGCCGATGAGCCTCAACTTGTGTACTTCGGCATCTATCTGTGAACATTGAAGCCAGGGGGTGCAATTCTTCATGGTCATCATTTTAAAGTTTTGAGGTGTACAGCCTATATAAGAGGCCAGCAGCTGTTCATTAGTCTGATACACAGAGTCCAGATACAGGTAGAGCAATATGTTGCTGAGGAGTAAAGCAGCAAGGCATAACACCACCACTGGAACACTGTAGGAGATTGTGCTGCTGCTGCTCCGACCCATGGTGCTCTGCATCTGGAATGGAAAACAAAGGTGGAAGAGGATAAGTACACTAAATACAGGTAAAAAAAATTGTAAATTAAAATTAAATAATTCAATATTGTAAAATACAGTCTTTATAAGAGCTCAAACAATGTTAGAAATAATTAGTTAATACAGCAATTTTCTAAATGAAATATGGTATGATTTAGTACAGTGTGGTACGCGCACCACTAGTGGTACGCGGGGCTCCCTCTAGTGGTACGCCAAAGAATCACTGAAATAAATATAAATGCGTTGACGTCAACAGTTATTCACAGTAGCAGACAAGAATTGATGGCAAGAGGCGGAGGTTTTTAACAATCAAGAGTTCTAAACTACTGTTGTGGCTTCAGTCTGCGAAGGGAACTGTGGACCAGGAGAGGGCGAGAACTGAAGAGGAGTGTGGGCAGGGTGCAGGTGCTAACAGCACTTTGGTGGCGCCAGTGAAGCCTCCAGTGAAGCCCCCAGTGCAGCTGCTAGCAAAAACAAAAAGGTACAAACCAGTGAGGAGATATAACGAAAACTACATCAAATTTGGATTTACTTGGAGTGGGAGAGAGGAAGAGCCCAGGCCGCAGTGTGTGGTCTGTGGCGACGTTTTGAGCAATGAATGCATGAAACCATCGCATCTCAAACGGCATCTTACAACCAAACACAGTCCACCATTCAGTCCTTTAGTACACCAATAGCCAAAGCGCAGGACGTTTCATATCGTGCCAGCCTCCGGATCGCAAGAGCCGGTAAGCCGCACACAATTGGGGAACAGTTGTGTTTACCTTTAGCCAAAGAGATGACACGGATCATGTGTGGAGAGAAAGCTGCCAGAGAGTTAAACTCGGTGCCAATTTCAAATGACACTGTGTCAAGGAGGATAAAAGACATGGCTGGTGATGTTAAAAACACACTGATTGAGTGCATTAAGAACAGTCGATATTTTGCCATACAGCTTGATGAGACTATAGATGTTGCAGATATGGGCAATTTATTGGTTTATGTGAGATATGAATATGATGGTGCAGCTCAGGAGGATTTTATGTTCTGTCAGTCACTTGAGACCAGAACTACAGCAGAGCACATATTCCAGGTACTGAACGCGTTTATCCAAGAGAACGGACTGGACTGGAAAAAGTGTGTAGGTGTGTGCACAGACGGCGCAAGGGCTATGACAGGTCGTAACAGCGGGGGTAGCGGCTCGCATCGGAGAGGTGGCACCTGAGATGTGCTGGACTCACTGCAGTATCCACCTTGAGGCGCTGGCAGTGAAGAAGATGCCTGATGACCTGAAGTCATCAGGCAAGACTGTGCTGTAAAAACTTAGTTTTTTCATGTGCTCTGCGAGGAGATGGGTAGTGAGCATGTCCAACTCTTGCTTCATACTGAAGTAAGGTGGTTTTCAAGAGAAAGGTGCTTTCAAGGCTTTTCAAATTGCACAGAGAGGTCCAGATGTTCTTGCAGGACACAAATTTCCCCTTGTCAGACATTTTTGAGGATGCTGTGTAGCTCAGTCAGCTGGCATATGTGTCTGACATTTTTTCACGTTTCAACTAACTGAATTTGGGACTGCAGGGACTCTCCAATGTTTTTGATGTGCAGGACAAAATTAATGCACTGCTGAAAAAGTTGGAGTTATTTGAAATAAAAGTCAAGACAGGTGATGTTTCAGCTTTCCCTGCTTTGGAGAGTTTTCTGTCTGATAATGACCTGATGCTTGATGATGGAGTCAGGGAGAACATTGCTGCACACCTTGCATCACTCAGACAACAGTTCCGCAATTATTTCCCAGTGATGCCTGAAGCTCAAGCTAGCAGCTGGATGAGAAACCCTTTCAACATCGACACCTCTCACGTGGCCTCACTGCATTTAACTGTTGTTGAGCAGGAGAGTTTAATAGAGCTGTGTTGTGACGAAACACTGAAGGCATCTTTCAGAAAGCACACTTTGTTGGACTTTTGGATGAAGCAGTACAGTGTGTACCCTGTGCTTTCTGACAAGGCCGTGCGCTTTCTCCTTCCTTTTGCAACCACCTATCTGTGCGAGAAAGGCTTCTCTTCACTTGTTGTCATAAAAACTAAGTACATAAGCAGGGTGGATGCTGAGCCAAACCTGAGACTGAAGCTGACCTCCATTGACCCAGACATTGCAGGACTGTGTTCACAGAGGCATGCACACCCATCACATTAAGCTCATGTAAGTTGTCATCAATAGTCTGTGTATGTTTAATTACAGCTGTTATTCTTAATGCTCTTCCTCACTTTTGTTTTATTCTTAATCTTATTGTTCTTCCTCTGGAAGTTTTTCTTTGCCACTGTCGCCAAGTGCTTGTTCATGTGGGAATGTTGGGTCTAGACCTGCATTCTATATTGTAATGGAAAATATATGTCCACTCTAACGTCGTCTAAAGGAGAATCACAAGATACTAGGGGTGTGACAATACACTCAGCTCTCGAGACGAGACAAGATATTGGGTTCACGAGATCGAGACGAGGTGAGATTTTAACTATATTTTAAAGAAAATTTCAATGAGGAAATATATGACTTTTCTTTTATTTGAAATTCACAAAATGGAAATTGAATTGAAATGTTTTAACTAACATTACATCTGGTAATGACTCACTTGAGTTCTACTTTCTAAATATATAATTATCATATGCAGTATGCAGCACTGTAAAAGGTTTCCGCATATAGTCATTTTATAGATGGATAATTTTGGTATTTATTGAAATAACAACCATAAATACAAAAGTTAGATACAATCACAAATACTAAGAAAGTAAATTATAGAGTAGAAACAATTCTAATATATAAATATAAATTAAATAAAGAATCCAATTATCAAAAATTATAATATATTGCTAATAAGAAAATAAAAGTAAATTGCACAAATCCTGTATCCCATAAATACACAAGTAGAACAACATATAAATTGTGTTATAATTTGGTAGTGTGACTCATTTTACTTTTGGCATCATTAGGCTTCCATAGCTAGATTATCCGCTCCTCCTACTTCAGGCTCTCAGTGTAGAGACCTGAGGTTAACCTGCTCCTCTCCTCATCTCAGACTTCTGACTGAGATCTTTTCAGCAGGTAGAAGCTGTAACAAGGTTAATGATCCACACGTGACATTATAAAAAGAAGACATGACGTGCGAATGAGCGATAGAAAACCAATCATCTTTTTTTTCCTTTTTTCTTTTTTTGGTGCGCCCCTTAATTATAGCTTCGCGAGACAAAATTCACTTCGACAAGAAATATCATCGCATTGTCATCTCGCGAGATATCGTGGCACGAGATCACACCCCTACAAGATACACTTTCTGAATGTCATGAAAATAGTTTTTCTAACTCTGTATGCAACCAAACTGCAGAACTGTATGTCCTGATCTATCTGCAACTATGTATCTCCTGCTTTCATTGCCAGTTACTTGTTTTTTAGTGTTTGCTAACCAAGCTATCCATTCCATCAGCTTGAGATGATCATGCGCTGTCCTTGAGTGCTGATTAGGTTGATGTCTTCCTGTCATGCACGAGGCGAACAAAGAATAATGGGTTGAGTCTTAAAGCGGGAAGGGGGGTAGCCCAAATGTATTAAGAGTTGCTTATCTGACGTGATCCATCGACAGCGATGCCAGCATAGTTTTTAGCTCTGCTCTCATAGTCTTATTTTTTCAATAATCCTATCATATACCTTGAATACTTTGACAGATTTCTTATCATGAATGCTTCCCCAAACAAAGAAACTCGGAAAAGGGAGATTGAACAATCGCCTATAAAGAAACAATTCAAGGATTCTGCCATCTCCAAGGAAGAACTCGATGAAGCTATAGCTAATGGGATAAAGCTAGCCCTCAAAGAACAGCAACATGGTCTGGATGTGGCGGTAACCACTCTATCCTAGTCCCAGCACTACGTGATTTACGAACGGAAATCCAAAAGACTAATTAAACTGTGAAGGAGATTACCAGTGAACTTGATCACGTAGCCAAATCTACCAAAAGGACCCAAGACTGTATGGACTCCATTCAAGCAGCTGCACGAGAGGATAGGCGATCGGCCACTGAGCTAAGAACACAGCTAGAACAGCTCACCACAAAGTTAACAGATCTGGAGAACTGAAGAAATAACGTAACGTTGGTTGGCTTACCAGAAACAGTGGAGGGTGCAGATGCAATCAGCTACCTCAAAGATGACCTCCCCAAGTGGATCCCTTCACTGGTGGGCCGAGACATTGACACTGAACGGGCACATCCTGTGTATGGAGGAGAGGTTAACTCAAAAAAGCCACGTACCCTCATCTTCAGATTACTTTGTTGGCAAGACAGATCGGCTATACTTAACGGGGCACGTCAAGTTTATCCAGTGAAGTACACTCCCAACGGAGCCTCTTTGGCACCAACAACTAGCACGCTCCTGTTCTTTCCAGATTACAGTCCAGCGACGACAGCAAGGAGAAAGAGCTTCAGCTCTGTCATGAAGAAAGCTAAGGACATGAACCTGGAGCCATTCCTCATCTACCCTGCGCGGGTCAAACTGCAGTACAAAGGTGAAAAGAAGATGTTCGACTCCCCCAAAGCCGCCGAAGATTTCATCGACACTCTTCCACGGAGGTCCACCTCCACACCGGTACGGCGCGACGGTGGAGCTACTGCCGCATCCTCAAATCTGATCAGAGAGAAGAGCCACGGGGATCTTCTGCATGCCAGAGAAGGGAATTTAGTGGTCATGGAGGAATGATCTTTCATCACTTTACATATACAAGTTAGCACTATGTAGCAATGGACAGTCTCAGGATCCTTATTAAGGTATTTTTGAATGTTTGGAATATAAGATTAGCTAAGCTCTTCTGACAGCTCCTTCCACTATGATTTAACACTAGCATACTAAATAAGCCTAGCTTGACCAGCTCGAGAGGTGATGTATTTTTATTTTTATTATCTTTTTTATGTTATGATTATGTGGGCTTATCTGGTACTATAGTTATGCGTTGGTGTGGATTGGTCACGTATCAGACGATGTTTATGTTTGTACAGACCTAAGGTATTTTGTCTGTGCGGTCTGCGTTTGTTTTTGTATATAGTTTTTCCCACCCCTTCCCCGTTACAGACATATTCATACTCTTTGTTACAACATCAACATGGAGGCATCTGCACAGGCAGGATGCTCGCATGCATATGCTCTATCTTATACTAACACGTTTATATTTTAAGACAGATCTTAGCCATACAATATGTCGACACAGTCACTGAATATATTATCACTCAATGTGAATGGCCTAAACTCCGCTATCAAACGAACTTGTGTTCTTGAGTATCTTCATCATAAAAAGGTGGACATTGCCCTGATCCAAGAAACGCACCTAAAACAATGTGATGTGGCACGGTTTCAAAATAAACATTACAGATTAATTACATCATCGCGCGCCTTGAATAAGACCAAGGGGGTATGCATCCTTTTTAACCGGAAAGTGTCCTGCGAGGTAAATGTCATTGGTAATGATGAGAATGGAAGACTTGCTTTTGCCCGTGTTAACATATTCAATCATAAATTGGCGTTCACATCCGTATACTGCCCAAATGAGCCCGATGGAGACTTTTTTTCTTACATTGGAAACACATTATTAGAACAAAATGACTGTTCTTTAGTGGTGGGGGGTGACTTCAATGCAGTCCTTAATCCATCTCTTGATAAATCTAATTCAGATGCAATAGCCAATCCTTCATCTACCCTATTGAATACACTTATCACAGATTTGAATCTTGTTGATATTTGGCACATGCAGAATGCTACTGCTAGGGATTATACATTTTTCTCCAATAGACATAAGACATTTTCCCGGATAGATTATATTTTTCTTAGCCCTTGCCGGACATACATCCATTACTATCTTACCAATTCTACTATCTGATCACTCTGCACTATCATGCAACGTTGATCTGCCCAACATTAAGACAAAGGCCCCCAGGTGGCGTTTAAACACAACTTTACTAACTAACTCTGGATTTCTTAGTTCACCCAAAACTCAATTAAAAGATTTTTTAGATATTAACACAAAGGAAGGCTCCAATCCACAAATGTTATGGGAGGCCACAAAGTGCTTTATTCATGGTTTCTGTATTTCATTCTTCTCAACTCTAGCTAAAACAAAAGCTTCCCAGATCACAAATCTTGAAAACAAAATAGAATCGTTAGAAAACTTAAAGTACTACTACTCAGAGAGACCCAGTCACCTGCTGGCTCTTACGCTTAAGGAACGTGAAACAAAAGCACACATCCCAGCAATAAATAAACCTGATGGCAAAATTACAACCAATCCGCAGTCCATCAATAAGTCATTTTTAACATTTTATGAAAATCTATATGAATATATGATTGCTTATGACGATGCTACTTGTAAACAGTATCTTGACAAATTGGAGCTTCCCTGCCTTGAACAAACAGATCAAGATGATCTGGAAGCTACTTTGAAGCTAGATGAACTACAGAGAGCCTTGAAATGTCTCAATAAAGGCAAATCGCCCGGCCTGGATGGCCTCCCACCAGAGCTTTATTTAGAACTTTGGGACATGGTGGGCACACTCATGCTTGATTCATTTAATTTTGCAATCAAGAGTGGGACCTTTCATAGAGATCAAAAAACAGCACTCATCACCTTACTCTTGAAAAAAGGAAAAGATCCCTTTGAGTGCTCTAGTTTTAGACCAATATCTCTACTTACAAGTGATCTTATGATACATGCCAAAGCTCTTGCTCTGTGCCTTGAAAAAGTTATTCAATCTCTAGTCAATGAAGACCAAACAGGCTTTATCAAGGGACACTATGCATCTGATAACATGAGAAGGCTGCTACACATTATAGATGTAGCAGAGACACACCCAAATCAATGTGGGCAGTTTTGGAACGTTTTGGATTCAGACATAATTTTATAGCAATGATCAAGGCACTATACCACTCGCCCTTAGCAAGTGTTCTAACAGGGGACATAATCTCTTCTCCTTTTACCCTGCAGCGTGGAACAAGACAGGGGTGTCCACTCTCACCACTTTTATTTTGTTTATCTCTGGAACCACTGGCACAAGCCATTAGGCAATCTACAGCCTTCCCTATGAAAATTGGTCATCATAATCATATTATTTCTCTATATGTGGATGATATAATTTTGCTTTTAGATAACTTTGACACCTCTATTTACCCAATCATTAAGGAATTTAGTCATTTCAGCAGCTTGTCAGGCTATAAAATTAATTGGTCAAAATCTGCACTTATGCATCTAAATAATATACAAACAAAGGCTCCTATTCCCACCTATATTCAGACCAAAAGCTCTTGTACATATCTGGGCATAACAATCTATAAAAACATAAATAAAATTAACAGAGACAACTTCAACACTATGCTAAGCAAAATGAAATCAGACATTCATAAATGGAAAAATCTAAAGACGTCCCTTCAAGGTAGAATTAATACAATTAAAATGAACGTATTGCCCCGTCTCAATTTCCTTTTCTTTATGCTACCACTCTGCCCCCCTCCAAATTATTTTAAAGACATTCACTCCATGATTTCCAGTTTTATTTGGGATGGGAGACGGCCTAGGGTTCGTTCGACTACACTGCAACGACCCAAACTGTTAGGAGGGTCGGCAGTACCAAACTTTGAATTTTACTATTGGTCCTTTCAGATCAGAGCGCTCAGCACATGGGTTGACCCACAGTCTACCACTGCATGAAATTGATTGAATCTGCTAAAATATTACCACACAAACTGCAAGAAATCTTATTCTCTAGTGTAACAAACAAAATAATTAAAAATAATTTTGGGCCTATCATTGCAAACTATATAGGTGTGGAAGAAAGCAGAACTTTGGATGGGCACCCCTTCTAAATTCTGCCAGAATACACCACTATGGCATAACTTGAGGTTATTATGCGGTAACAAGCCATTTCATCAACCGTCTTGGTCATCTCTTGGAGTGAATACATTAGGTGACATATATAACACGCAAGGTCTTTGCTCCATACAAGACTTAAGAACACGCTTTTCTCTTCCTGCGTCCTCTTATTTTGTTTACTTTCAGCTAAGATCTGCCTTAAAAATGTATGGAGTTCCCTGGAACTCTCCTCTCCCCTCACATCCCATGTTACAATGGATTGCACCATTACTGGGCAGACCCTCTGTCTCTTTAATATATGGTTCACTGATTCAACACAGGGCCAAAGCTTTACCAATTGAATCCATATGGAACAGGGAGCTGGGGAGTTTGAATATTAACTTGAATTGGGAGAGAATTTGGGGCAATTTAAATATGACTTCTAAGAACCTAGCTCACCAACTACTTCACTTCAAAACCATACACAGAGCCTACACCACACCCGATAGGAGATTTCAGATGAAATTGCAAACTACCAACAACTGTCATATATGTAACACTGCTACACCCGGAACATTCTTACACGTTTTGGGATTGTCCAGTTATCTCTAAATTCTGGTTTCATGTAAACTCAGATTTTTATTTTTTATGTTTCTAATCCTGGTTTTTGTCTGCTTTATGATAATTCTGATATCAATCTAAAGCAAATTCAGTTCAAAATGATATTTGCAGGGTTTACCTCTGCAAAGAAAACGACTCTGAAAAACTGGTTTACTCCAGATATGTATATGAAATCATTCTGGATCCATAGCCTGGTCAACACTGTTAATCTTGAACATACAACTGCCGGACTTAATAAGGCATGACCAATGACTGTACAAGCTTGGATCTCTTTCTCATCCAAGATAATCTCTTGGGCTAGGGACAACGACGACTAGGCAATCTTTGACATGATTTACCTGCTGAACATGTTTTTGTTGCTTTATGTATTGTCTTACCAACCTGAAATTTTTTCTTCTTTTTTTTCCTTTGCTTACTTTTCTCAATTTAACATATGACTTTTGATATGTCTGTAACCCCCCCCCCTCTCCATTTGAGAAACAATAAAAATGTTGATCACAAAAAAAGAGTTGCTTATCTTAGATTCAGCGGACTTCCCTGTAAAATGCCTTGTGTGATGTATCACTGAACTCCCTCTTGCAAGAATAAATCAAAAAAGCTGTGAACTACTGAAGCTGTTACTGAACTCATGTTTTTCCTCTCTTACCACTAATTAAGGAAATCTCCATAACAATATGTAAAGTGCCTTAAGTTGACTTTTGTTGTGATTTGGCACTATATAAATAAATATTGATTGACTGAATCAACACCTGCCTGTGAACCCTTCTGTTTTTTAAAAATGTCTCCGTACAACATACAGCTGTGAGGGTTCATCAAAAGCCTATCTATCTACGGAGAGCGTGCTTGACACCGCTATTATAGTTAATAAGTGTGGATGCTCAAATCTTTATCTTTATAGTTACAGCTATTGCTCTTAGTGTGAACGGCCCTTTACAGACCTATAACCAAATTAGATCTAACCTCTCTCTGCATTTCACTGTTGTTTAGGATGTATATTTATTTACCGTTTTTTACAGTAAATCATCTTCTATCATTCCTATTTGTGTGGTGGAAAAGGATGTGAAACCCTTGCTTTCAGTAACTGATGTGACAACTTAAAACTTGTTCATCAGCCCTGCACATTGGCTTAGAGGAATTTTTGCCCATTCTTCTGAAGTCTCAATTCAGGGATGTTGGTGGGCTTCAGTGAGTGTAAGCAACTTTTCTTCTAAGGTCCTTAGAAATCGCTTATGTTCATGCCATGACACAATATTACAAACCTGTGTTGTGAAACTTAGACGTTGATAGTGAAGACCCAGATTTCTCTTCTTTCAATAAAACAGGGCATCCCAGACTCACACTTGATTGTCACCTGACTCTAATTTCCCCTTCAAATTGATAACCCCAGAGGTGCATGTTTGCCATGCACAAATATGTAAAATTGGATAATTTTCTTTAACTCCTTTTCAGTCATCTATTTAACTGATGTCTCTAGTTTTAGGACTTGGATGGTAATCTGATGACATTTTAGGTCATATTCATGCAGAACCATAGCAAATTCTAAAGTGTCCACACACTTGCATTCAGCATTGTGTATATATAACGTGACGTGAGAGAAAAACGTTTAATTTTTCACTCTATTGTTTATATTGTTTTGATGTAAGTCACTTATTACAGCAGTATTTTCAGGGAATGAAATGCCAATGGCAGGTAGGTCAATCTCTCCACAGCTTTCTTCATTTCCTTATTGCAGATAACTGGAAGCGTAACACCCAACACTGGTCATAATTGACCCTTCACTAAGCCCTGCCCCCCTTAATTACTGTTGCTATGGCTGTCAAGCTTTCGCTCCTACCATAAGAAAAATAGAGTTTTCAGTGATATCAATAAGAGATATTCCAAAAGGAAATTACAACAAATTTCTGGAAAAACTGTTCGGAGATATCAGAGAGAAGCCGACAGAAGGGTCTTCAGTATGCATTTAAGAGATACATCCACAATATCATCTGCTGGCGGAGTATAAATCAGGACAACATTAAGATAGAGGGAAAAGCTCACAGGTCACAATGCAAACTTCACGCACCCGACGTCTTGACACTTCACGTGAAGGACAAACATATACAGGAACAACAATGTTCTTGTAAAGCAGGGTAAGTCAACATATTGTTTAAATTTAAGTTAATGTCAAATTAGTTTTCATTATCTATTTGTTAGCCCATTGCTAGCTAAACTAGCTAACAATATCCCGCTCTTGTACTTGTTTACAGCGCGCCAGGATATTGTTCCCATATAGTGGGATTGATCTATACCTTGGATCTCATAAACGCACAGCAAGAAAGCCCAACAAAATCCTGCACAAGTGTGCCACAACAATGGCATAAACCGAGGAGTGGTAAAATAAAAAATATGCCCATATCATTCGTGGTGGTCGCAAAAGCCAGATGTGACCGCAAACGGAGACCTGATGATTGCCACTACACAGGGAGCAGGTAAACTTACAAGTATTAACGTTATTATTTAGGTTTGATTGGTTACTATTATTACTATGTTACTATGATAATACAGATGATGGTGCTCTTATAACATAAGTTTCTTTTAGTCAGACAGGTAAAGTATGGGAATGATGTTATCCTACCTGCTTACAAGTTTCAGCTGTAGCTTCAGCCTTCGTCAGAGCTGTCAGTGTGACGTGTGTCAGATTCCACGCATTTGTCACACATTTTTACTTTTGTCACCTTATCTTATTCTTTTAATCTTGAGTTATTCTTTATCTTAGTTTACGCGCCAAATTTTATTGTAAATTTTTGTAATCTTGTATTTTTTGTCAGCAAACGTACAGAGAAAAGGCCTTCAAAGTAAGCACGTCATTAAGTTTTACATTCAGTCTGTTTTTGACATTTTTGAGGATATTGACGTGTGGCCAGCGCTGAGATCTCTCCAGAAAGTTATTAAACAGTGAGCTGATTAAATTGGACTTTTCCCTCCATCTTTCATCAACCTGCAAGAGCTTTTGGACAGATCAACGTCTCATCATAATCGAGAGGGACAAAGTCTGCTCAACCACCGGAGCCAGGCAGTCTGACAGAAGACCAGCCGATCCGGATTATCCTCACAGCAACCCGACCGGACCTGTGACGATCTCTCAGATCTTCCACTTCGTGTACGTATGCATGGTTCTGAAGGACGGACAGCTGAGGCCCACCAGGAATGAAAGTATGTAGGATACAAATATTGCTTTAATCAAGAGTTGATCTCAGATCGAGTAATTCAAATTTTCTTGAAAAGTAAAACCCAATAAAACGTTATGAGTTTCTTAGCCTCCACCTAATTACATATCCTTCATTTAAATTCATCATTCACCCTCATCTTTCATTCATGCCACTATATTAACAATTTGTTGAATTCATATTGTATTGCACGTTTATCTTTACATTGATTTATACATCATTTATTAGTAGTGTGTAGTTAATAAAATCCATAAATCCACTCAATTGTGTATGTCTATTCTTTGAAGTAATACATGGATCTATTGAGCCGTTGAGCCACAAATTCAGAAATTTGTCTGATTTAGAACTTTATTGATTTATTGATCTTTACTAATAACCCAATTAGTAAGTAAACAGATATTTCCTCCTAAAAGGGAGGAAACAAGAGCTCATAAATTTAAACATCCAAAACTGCTACAGGTGTACTGTTCATTTATGAAAGACAGAACCAAGCACTGGCCAAGGCACCTCCTGGGATCATTACAATTTAAGATATCTAAAGCCTGCAGTCTATCCCTGAAAGGTTCAGGAACATTTCCTGCATGAGATCATGGGATCAATCATCAGAGAAATCTGTACAGCCAATTTTCCACCTCAAGACCTAATAAAATGTCAGGGAAAATGCCGGTAGAGCTATATGTTGTAATAATGTTCTCCTACACTACCAGTATAGCTGGAGCTTCGACTTTCTTTAGACTTTTTTCCTTCTCCATGCATCTTGGAAGGAGGTGAAGTTGTGCCAGAAACATGCTCCTCATGCTCAATTTCTTTACACCACGCATCTACGACGCTTCATCGCTGTCTTGCGGAGAAGATATGCCTTAAGTACAGTTCAGTTATCAACAAGGGGTGTAGTAATTTCACTTGTTAGGTCCCAGAAACAGGAACAACAAGGTTACTCCAAGCCAGTATAAAATAACTACATGGCGAATGTATAACTTCATCTATATCAACATTATTTCATATTTTATTTTAACATTATTTTGTATAACTTAGTAACGTACCTGACACCACGTTGTTTCACATAGTGTAATCATTCACACGGCACACTGATATAACAAATTGTTCCACTCAAGTGCCTCTGTTGTTGTTGTCGTCGTCTTCTTCTTCGTCTTCGTTTTCTTGATTCTGATTGCAATATCAGCTTTGAGGTCGATACCGCCACCTACCGTATCGGAGTATGTACCACGGGATCAATTTTATAAGCCATTATAATAAACTAAAAAACAAACAACTATGATGGTCCGTGTATCATTCGTGACTGAGTCGTTTATTTAGATAGAGAGAGCCCAGAAGCCTTGGAGGACTGGATAGTACTGACTGCTACTGCTACACAGATAGAGGTCAGGGGCTTCTGCTCCGGGGCTGCAGCTGGATAGTATTGGAAATCTTAGGGAAGTGCCACTGTTTAGTTTAATAGAGCTGTTTCCATTAGTGTATGAGGTTTGGACTGATTTGCAAAAGAAATTGCAATTTTTTTTAAAGAGCTGACATAATAAAATCATGTTACAAAGAATCTAAGAAATCTAAAAAAAAGAGAGAGATATATATGCCTATTTTGCATAAACCAGATTGACTCTCATTGATATGAGTGGTATCTAATACAGGTTTCAGTCTATTGACTTAAAGCAAAGACTTTATAATTATTATTTAAGGAGATAGGGCACCAATTGTCTAACAAAAGATAATCTTTTTTTACTTTGACTTTTGACTTAAAGTATGCAGTAGTGAACCTCTGTCAATGCTTTCGGCAAAGACTTCTTTTAGAAATGGTGCTAAGCTCACAGAAAATTGCTTATAAAATTCGACAGTTAAGTCATCTGTTTCTGGTGATTTATTGATTTTTTAGGTGATTTATAGCATTAGTAATTTCATTCAATAAAATAGGGGTGTCACAAAAATTACTATCTACCTCAAATAGCTGATCAATATTAGGAATAGAATTAAAAAAACTGGAGGCATTTTGATGACATTTGGATGTGTAAAGATCACTGAAATAACAGGCACAAAATTTGTCTATTTTCTTTGGATCTTCAGAAATTGACCCATCAATTCTTAATTGCTGAATATAATTGGTTTTGATTGCTGTCTTTCTAGTCTAAAAAAGTATGCAGAGTTCTGCTCTCCCTCTTCAAGTCACTTATGACGAGATCTAACGAATGCTCCTTCAGCTTTGCATTCATATATTTCACTCAACCTGTAATCTTAAGTATTATATCATTTTCATCTGCTCTTCTTCTTTTAGCTATGCCACTAGTAAGGTATTTCCTAATGTATTTAGCAATTTCATACTTTAATTACTCCCAATTATTGCTATAAACATTTTCATTTAGAGCTTTGTTCCACTAAAGCCCAATAATTCTCTCAATCTCAGTAGTTACTTCCTTGTGTTTAAGACCAGTACTATTAAGATTTGTGTCTGTTAAGACATTCTTCAAATCCTTGGATACAAGCCAAAATTCAATATGAGACTGTCTTGATAATGTTTTATTGCTCCATGTGTAGGATTTCAGCAGCTAGGACAGATATAATGAGAGTAACAGAGAGTAACAGATGCTGTACTTTTATGTCATCTGCCAAGCAGGATGAGCAGGTCCATTTCAAATTTGGTCAGAAAAGCCTTAAGGAAGATTATGAGTTTTCATCAAACACTTTTACCATGGAAAGACAATGTCGATGTTTTGCTATCGCAAAACAAACTATTGTAACTTGGCTCCACATTGCCAGATCTTTTCCAAATTTCAGACAACAGAAAGTTTACTAAAAACTACTAGCAGTTTAACCAGAACCAGACCTTGTAAGACATTGATGATGTCTAATAGTGAATTTTCTTTAGTTTTCATTAAAACCTGTTCCCAAACTGTGTGAAATGACTAGAGATGTTTGAAAACTTGATAGCCTACTTCAAATTTGGTCACTGTCTTAATAATGAAAAGATCTTACCCTTAAGTTATATTTTTAAACCTTAATTTATTTATTGTAAAGCTTAAATATTTTGGCTACTATAAATATAACTGTGGTAGTTAAGTTAGTTGTTTGTTAGTCCTGGGTTACATGTAAATTATGAGTTTTGTACAGATGTTGTTTTTATTCTGAAAAAGGGAAGGAATCAAACCGGAAGTGTGGCTGTATTTGTTTTGTAAAAAAAAAAACCCCACAGGTTATCACCCGAGTAGAGTCGATGGAATGATGTCCAGTGGCAGCGAACAGGTACCAGTTTGTTCTACAAAACATTTGTATTAAGTATTTAAAATGTGTAGTCGAGCCCCAAGCGAACATAAGCTTCAAGATAGCCATTTAAAAAAACAACAGATTGTAAGCGATGCCATGTTTAAACTCTGAAACGCTACGTTAGCTCATGTCATACACCGCCACGACAATTTACATTATCTAACCTAAATTACAATAGAACTCACGCTGTTATTTATTTTTTCAGTTTGTATGCTGGTGTGTTTGTGGCTAATGGCGTTAAAGATGGCTATTTCCTTTGGCCGCTTCCTGTTCAGTTCAGGCGTGACATCTGTTCATACGTAAGATTTCTTTCCGTCAAAACAAAAAGCATTACGTTTGAACATTTTGGAATCGATACAGTAAAACATTGATTGTGCTTTGGGCGTCCTTTATTTATACTCCAGCTTTTGCAGATGTTAATTTATAACTCTTGCAAGTATTAGATGAGCTACATCTAACTAATATTGGTATGAGCTACATCTAACTAATATTGGTATGAGCCGGCTGTTACTTTGAAATGAAACAGACAACCGTGTTCACCAAAATACTGGCATAGTAAGATTAGGTAAATCTTGTAAATGTAAGTGAGGCTTTAGGTGGCTGTAGTGGTTCATAGTGGTACGTCAAACTAGAGTGCTAGTGCATTTGCTTGTTGAATACGTGCTGTGGTCCATGTTTATCCAGAGCCGTGTTGCTATAGTTTCCCACTAATGGCTGTGATGTCAGTACAGCCCTGCCCGTTCTCACTCCCCCTCTCACTGTTATTTTCACCTCTGCTATCAGCGATGAGTCACCAAGCAAGCTGATAATTTCAGTTATTTTTTCTTTGCCGTTTAAGTATCGTTTTGGGTTTCAAGGTAAATGTCAATACATAAGGCTTAATTCGCACGTCAGTATATTTTTTCTTATTGTTGTTTTCGTCGTGAGTAAGTTACTTTCAAACATAACGCGAATATTACGATAAAGCTACATAATATTTTGGAACTGTTTATCATGTGTTTTGAACAAATACCATATCTACATTGATTGATCAAGGTTCCCGGCCTGTATGTGAGCTCGCCTGTTTAACTGCAGGCAGACAGGTAGGCTGACGCACTCACTATAGTGGGTTGAAAAATAAAGCCAGCTAATCAATATATATACAAGTTGTATCATCATACAATTCCTCATTATGTATTCATGAATACAAACACTGTCAATTTCATAGCATGGAGCTGACTGAAAAACTATTTCAGTAAATTCCTGCTGTGGTCAGTGCCTAGTTCATGGCAGGAGTGGGATAGAACTCCTCGACAGAAGGCCCCCCCAGGTTGATCCTCATCATGGTCTTTGGTGGTGGAAAAACTTCTTGACAGATTTTATGTCAAGAAGCTGACAGTTCTGCACAGAGAAGCATTCCTTTGCATTGGGTGGCTGAAATGAGCAGCCCCAGCATAAGCTACACCAACTTCAGTATGTTCTATAGGCAAAAGATGATATTTCAATGTCATGTAATGTCTTACTGTTATCTTATCAAAACCAATCACAGACAGACATAATCATAATCACACATAATCACTCTACTGTTGGTCTAGCTTGTAGTGCTTGTAGGGGTCCTTTGTCAATTTGGTCTCCCACAAACCACAGTAGGACTTGTCCTTGAAATTATTTCTGACTAGAATTCACATCTCCTGCTGTGATTCCCCTGGATTGTTGTGCCTTGATGTGCAGGATTGAAAAGAGAGAGAGAAGAAGAGAGAAAACCAGAAGGGTATTTGGTTCACAGACGTGTAGTGATTCAATATGTTGTATTTCAGTACACTAGTTGCTGCGATGTTGCACAGACCAAACTGCACTGAGCAGTGCAATGTGCAAAAGTGCATAGACAACCAGCTTTTATTGCGTTGTGGCAGGGACACACAGTATAAGCACAGATCTGAAGCCTGTAAGGTCTGACATGATTGTTTTTTTCATATTTAATGGAGAACAAAGTTCTATCATTACTGTAGAATAAATAGAGACAAACCTATCTGAAAAAATCACCTTTGACTGTCATTCTTCTCCAGTTTACAATGCGTCAGTCCGTGGTGAGAGAGGAGCAAAGCTGAATTAAATAACAAAATAAATAAATTAAGTCATCAGTCAAGAATTAAGATGATATAGTCTGTGTAGGTTTTAATGTTTTACTGGAAATGTTGGGCTGGATGCAGATCTTGTTGTGCAGTGTGGTTTAGGGGAGTGGCTGTCAGCGTTTCTATCGTTCATCGAATAGCTCTGAAAGTGATCCCAGTGATATTATTTGCAACTGTTGTTTTTGTTCAGCCATCCACTTGAATTAGAACAATTTTAAAAACTATATATTTATTGTTGTAATTATTGTTGCTGGTCAGAGGTCACATTAACCAAATATTTTCTGTCATTTACATATTTTTTTAACAATGACGGAAAAATCTGAAGGCTGTCCGTTATTTTGACAGCTTTACACGAAGGGTGATCTACCGTAACTTTAGTTACTCACACCCCTATCCAGTTTGTAGCAAATGCGGATATTAATGAGCTATTATCTAGTCTTGTCTTGTCTTTATTTTCAATGGCATGACCTTGTTGTTTAGATGACTTTAGCCTCACACTATAGCAAAATGTCATGGCAGCTCAGTATCTGAAGTTTCTTTTAAAAAGCCCAATAATTGTGATGGCGTAGATAAACGAGGTGAAAAAATATGCAAAGGAGAATGTGTTGGAGGATGCAAGCAACAACTGATAACGTGTATCCAGGGGAGACTTGATGAATGTTCCAGGTGAGAGATGAAAATCAGTGAGGCTTTACATGACAGAAAGTTCTGGAAATCCCACGTTCAGAGTGACTTGCTGACTTCTGATCACTTTCCTAAGATAATTGTAATCCTACCAAAGAAAGCTAATTGTCTAATTTTGTAAAATTGTATTGTTCACATTTGCCTGTTGAAGTACAATAGCTGCAGTTTTTTAGTGGTCTCCACTGTCACTCCGCGGGGGGGGGGGGAATTGATTCATGTGGTGTTGATGTGAAAAGTGAGCACATAGCTCTCTCTGTTAATCTTTTCTTTCCATAATACATGCATAATCTATAAGCTTGTTCTATAAATTAATTATTAATACATGAAAATGAATGAATGAAAACAAAATCCATTAAATATGTCCCATTATGACCAAAAAGAAAAAAAGACAGGTGGTATGAGATTAAAGAAGATTTAATGCAATATATGTTCTTGGTGTGGATCGTCATTTTCATATTAATAATTTATTTCTCGTACATCACACCTGGAATCTCTTTTCATCACCCTGCTGCTGAGCTATCATGGTCTGAAACTTCTCTAGCATACCTTCCTGCTTTTGCCCTAATCTTTAGTGATTCCAGTCTGGCCACTGTCGTCCTCAGCTCTGACGTGGCTTGTGGGAGGTAGCTGAATGCATTTCCTTCTTTATAAAACATTTGCAAAATGATTTCCATCAGTATTTCAAATCCTGCATTGTTTACATCTATCGGTTCTAGCCATAGACTGTATAGAAGAAATGGACGTAACATCCGTGATGTCACCCATTGTACTGTGTGTACTTCCACGTTGGCCTCATTTCAGAGGACTGGAACTCCCCACCTGGTTCTAGCACACAGTCTTCCTCACTTCCTTTGTTGGTTCATGTTGTATTTCCAGTTGCTGGTTGCTAGCTTATAAATTATCACCTGTCGATCACTGGAATATATATATATGAGTATATGCATGGGGACATGACAAAACAGGGACCATAGGTAACATGCAAATAAATAAAATGCTCTGACAGAACGTTAGAATGTCACAGTGTTCTATATCTGTAATGGATTTGTTGTCACATAACCTTGCCAGTCAATTAACAGATTTGCTTTTTTCGGTTTTTCAGTTAATCCAGACAGAGTTTTGAACCATCTTACCCACTGGAAGGAAGCAAGAGTAATCCAACATGCCAAAGGAGTAAGGGCCACCATATTACCTTTACCTCCCTATTCCTCAACCAAGCTGAGCAAAGAAAACAGGTAAAGAGGTGTAACACACACTGTCCCATGCAATTAACCCACTTTTTCCCACAGGATGATGTTGACACCCTCTGTTCCATATTTGCAGGCCAGACAGCAGCAGTAAAACACACGGTGTTAACCGCAGACATGATGGGAGTCCCTGTGTGCTGTGTGGTGGTGCTAGCATTTATTTATCACAGCCAAAGTGTGGAAACAAAAAATCCACTTTACAGGCCTAAAAGGTGAGAAAAAGCTGTTTTTGTTTTAAATAGAATGGATTGGAAAGTATTAGTGATTTTTTTGTTTCGTCCTCTTCTTCTGAACTAACATATTTATGTTTACATCCAATGTTTCTGACCACAACACAGTGTGTATCCGTGAAGTCTAACGAAAATGTTACATTTCCTCCCTCATAGAATATTTCCAAAGCAGATTTTAAAATATTTTTAAATCTGTATTGTTTACAGCCAGTGCATTGCTACATTACTGCCACAGACTATAAATTAGTAGAACAGCACAGAATGATTGGCAGGAATGTGTATTGCACCCTCTGCATGTGTGCAAGACCTAAAAAAAAAACGCAACTTGCCTGTAGAAATGATGCATTGTAGTGCTTATTGTGGTCAAAAACTCCTATGGGTACCTTTTAATTGTTGAGATATAGCAACACATATGTTGCAACAGTTGTATTTCAATTTTCTACCTTTCTGCACATCCTAAATATAAGCAAACAAGACAGCATCAAACAAGAGAGAATATCATCATGGTCATGAGCTTTGGGTAGTCACAAGATCGCGGGTACAAGCGGCTGAAATGAGCTTCCTCCGTAGGGTGGCTGGGCTCTCCCTTAGAGATAGGGTGAGAAGCTCAGTTATCCTGAGGGAGCTCGGAGTAGACCTGCTGCTCCTCCGCGTTGAGAGGAGCCAGATGAGGTGGCTCGGGCATCTAGTCAGGATGCCTCCTGGACGCCTCCCTGGTGAGGTGTTCAGGGCACGTCCCACCGGTAGGAGCCCCCGGGGAAGACCCAGGACACGCTGGAGAGACTATGTCTCTCAGCTGGCCTGGGAATGCCTCGGGATCCCCCGGGAAGAGCTAGACGAAGTGGCTGGGGAGAGGGAAGTCTGGGCTTCTCTGCTTAGGCTGCTGCCCCCGCGACCCGACCCCGGATAAAGCAGAAGAAGACGGTACGGTACGGTAACTTAACGTAATAAAGTCCTGAACCAATAACGTAATAACTTTTGGCCAATAACGTAATAAGTTATTGCGTTACTTTCTGTCTGTCTGTCTCTCCATCTGTCTATCTCTGTCTGTCTCTCCTCTCAGTGTTGCCAAAGCTATAGGAAGAATAACAGAAATATATATATATATATATATATATATATATATATATATGAAAGAAGACTAAAAATACAGTCGAGCAGTAATGTGAATACAATTGGGTGGATGTTAGGTGTGTGTGTGTGTGTGTGTGTGTGTGTGTGTGTGTGTGTGTGTGTGTGTGTGTGTGTGTGTGTGTGTGTGTGTGTGTGTGTGTGTGTGTGTGTGTGTGTGTGTATATTAACAAAAATGCCGGTGACCAAAGTCCCTAGGATCATTTGGGATGTTTCTTTTTAGTTTGGTGAAGAAGGTTTGTCTCAAGTTGTTTGCTATTTTGGGCAGTGTACAAGAAATTGCTCCTCTACCTCATATTCTCTGTTCTTTGGGCAGCCAGGTTTTCTTGTGTTTGTCTGTTTCCACGGCTATGTTTTCTCACTGAGCCTGGACTAGGTCAGGATTTGCCTCTGACAAAGAAGAGATACTCTGCCAATTCATATTCTCTGTTTCTCTATTCTTTTTAGGGTCACATAGGAATTAATTCTACTTTGGTTAGTAATTGGGTTTGTCCAATGTTCTAAATAGTTGTCTTTTGCTTGATTCATTATTTTGTTGACTCTAATTGGTTTTTGAGAAGCAGCGCTGTACTGAGCTTGGTGTGTATTAGTTTTTGTTCATCTCTTGGGTTTTTAGCACCTCTAATTGGAGTGTGTTGTTGGGACTGTTATGTAGGTGTATCCACAATTTTAAGCTTTCTTTTTTTTGTTTTTTGTTGTGTCTCTCTGTCTGTCTCTGAGAGATCATTTACACAAGGACTAAACTTACCTGAATTGGCTGAACAAATGACTAATTTCACTAACAAACCATTCAGTAACAGTAGAATGGATATTAACATGGCTGTGAATGAGCTAAACATCACTATAGTTGCTTCTGTCATTGACAGTGCCATAGTTTTAGATTCTAATGCATGATGACATGCTTTTAATAACAGGGGGGACAGCAAGTCTTTAAACGTTTTTTAAAGTACATTAATATAACCATCTGGCCTTGGACTTTGATTGTTTTATTTCCCATTCCTCAATATGTGCGTCTAACTCCTTAGCAGTTGTTTCTGTCAATTCTGTTAGTTTTATGTGCTTTAGGTACTCTGAGTTTAGCTTCGTCAGTACAAATGTCCTTATTCTTATAGGGTTACTACTTGCCCTCTTGCCATATTCATAATATTTTTGGTTAGTGAATCTTAAATTTCCTTCAATTTGATCTGATAATAAGCTATTAAGTTCTCTACGAGTTGCATTTAAATCCTTTATGAGACTAATCAATGTGGATTGCTTATGTTTATGTTCTATCTCTTTTATTTTATCTTCCAATTCTTGCTGCTTAGCATCCTTTGCTCTTTTCCTAGCTGAAGTAAATGAGATGTATACTTTGGCATAATCTTAAGTGGTGTTGTTTCAGGCGAGATGTTGGTATCTAAGTATTTTTTGAGCTCTTCTGTGATGAAGGAGGTAAATGCTTTGTTGTTTTAAGAGAGATGCATTGAGCCTCCATTGTTTGGATGTTGGTCTATGGCTTATATCCTACTTCAGTGCAACAGGTGCATGGTCTGACATAGTGATAGGCAGTATCTCAATGTCAACTATTCTATGTAGCTCTACCTTGGGTGTGAAAAAATAACCAATCCTTGAGTAGGATGTGTGTCTGCTTGAGTAAAAAGTGAATTCCCTGGTTCTTGGATACATACTTCTCCATATGTCCACTAGGCCCGCTTCTACAGACAGGTATTTAAGCATTTCACTCATTCTAGATAGGGGGGCTTTAGAGGAAGGTTGTCGATCCATTAGCTGTGACATCACATCACACAGTGTCCTGATAAAGCCGGGTTTATCTTCATTGGGTGCATATATGTTTATGAGAGACACATTTATACCATCATTTCGTCCATTGACCAAAATGTATCTCCCTTCAGTATCTTTATGTACTAGTGTTTGTGTAAAGTTAGTTTGTCTATGTATTATTATAACTACTCCCTTCTTTCTTCCCGACTGATTTGAAGAGAGGTATATTTTGTCTGCCCATGATTTTTTCAAATTTTCATGTTCCATATCACACAGATGTGTTTCCTGCAGAAACACTATCTGACAGTTGGCATGTTTCAGCTGGCGCAGAATTTTCTTTCTGTTGATAGGGCTATGAAGACCCTTGTCATTATAGCTTACATATCAATGTGTCCATTACTCGCAACACACAATTTGGGCTCTGGCTCCCTTGCACTGGAGACTAGGGGAGAGAAACTGTGGGCCGAAACATTCACATACATTATGAGTGGAGCTAAATAGTGAAACCAAAAGGAGTGGGATAAGTAATAATACATACTACAGCTGTACCAGTTTTTTAATTTCAACAAAAACAGTAGGTGTCTGATTGGGGGGGGGGGGGGGGGATATAGTGTTGTTGTTGTTATATTTAATGCAGGATCCTCAGGGAACAGAAGGATCAGAACAGAGAGAACACAACACTTGTTAAACCTACAAATATCTAACATTCTCCACAAGATGATTGGACCTAGTCTGTAGCTACTAAGGAGAAGCAGCAAAAGTGTACAGCTGAGACTGAATTTGACTATGCTTTAAGTGTCCTGCAGTGATTCCTGCAGAATCTGGCAGGTATATAGCAATCAAACTGCTATTCATGGTATGATGGTCATCTAAATTTTACACAGCCCAGCTGTGAGTTAGGTAGATAGGGTAAAGATGTGTTTCATTATTATTATTATATTTTCATTTAAAAGAAAGAAAAAGGGGAAAAAAGCAATATAGTGATATATTATTAGGGCTGGGTATTAAGTGGAACAGTTGCATTCCTTTTATATGGGCTGTAAGGCACATTTCACACATTTCAGTTTGATGTCCATGTGTGATTATTCATAAAGGAGATAAAAAAAATAAAAACAAAATTACATAAGGAAATAATACGTCAGCAAAGTGTGTAAATATAGAAGTCACTCGCATTAATAAGTCAAGGGGGCTCTGTCCTGGGCTCTCCTCAGCATCTCTGTGGCGTCTCCATCGTAGTGTAGCTTGGCAAATATTTGCTGGTGGTCTCTTCTGGTCTCCCGGTTTCCTGGGGGCTAGAGTGTGGTGCGAGCAGGCCACCTTTACCCGGTCCATCTGTAGAGCTTCTTTGATGATTTTAGCAACTGCGTCAGGAGAGAGGGAGTCCAGCTTCTCTTCGATGCCAATAATCCGGATATTGTCCCGTCTCATTCTGCCCTCCATGTCATCACATCTGTCTTTGAACACTGTTACCTGGTTTTGGAGGCTCGTTATCGTGGCCTGTACAGAGACCACTTCATCGGACCACATTGATAATCTGCCCTTTATGTCCTCAATGTCGGCCTTTACGGGGTCCATCTCTGTGCGGATCACAGCCATGTTGGCTGTGATTTCAGACCTCACCGCCTGTAGCTCTGATTTAAGGGCATCGAAATCGTCTGCCAGTGCATTATTTAAATGTATTTTGAAAGTGAAAATGACAACAATTTTATGGAACTGTGGGGTTTATTGTATAACCATTAGAGCCATCAGTTTTCACTGCTACATCATAAAAAGAAATCTTCATAACTACTATCTTATTCAAACTATTAACTGTTCATTTAACAAAAAGGCATGGCAATAGATTGATATTTTCATTTTTGTGTATGTTGGGCCACTTTAGGAGAAGTCATCAAATTTCAAGGTAAAAGACATTTGGGGTGTTTTTAACAGCTGTCAAATGTCCAAATGGGTCAAATTTGACCTGAAGGGTTAAACTGTGAGTATGAATATGTCCTTACTCTGCGAGCAAATTTAGAACTCCCTTAAACCATTCGTACACACAAATCCTCCCACAGTCTTAAAATTATATACACCGCGTTCCAAATTATTATGCAAATGATATTTTTCTCAGATTTTCCTAAATAGTCAATGAGAATGACAGTCAGTATAATTTTCAAGTCATCAACCGTTAGAGTATAATTCAAATTTTATTGAACAAACGTCCCAATGATAACAGTATTTTTTTCAAAAATAAAAAACTCAAAATGCACTGTTCCAAATTATTATGCACAACACAGTTTCAAAACATTTTATAGGTTGTAAAGAACTGAAAATGGTCATTTGTTGAATTTGCAGCATTAGGAGGTCATAATTACTGAAATCAAAATCTATTTCAATAAAAAAAACATCTTAACAGGCCAAGTTACATGTTAACATAGGACCCCTTCTGTGATATCACCTTCACAATTCTTGCATCCATTGAACTTGTGAGTTTCTGGACAGTTTCTGCTTGAATGTCTTTGCAGGATGTCAGAATAGCCTCCCAGAGCAGCTGTTTGGATGTGAACTGACTCCCACCCTCATAGATCTTTTGCTTGAGGATGCTCCAAAGGTTCTCAATAGGGTTGAGGTCTGGGGAGGATGGGGACAACCCCATGAGTTTCTCTCCTTTTATGCCCATAGCAGCCAGTGACACAGAGGTATTCTTTGCAGCATGAGATGGTGCATTGTCATGCATGAAGATGATTTTGCTACGGAAGGCACAGTTCTTCTTTTTGTACCATGGAAGAAAGTGGTCAGTCAGAAACTCTTCCAACTTTGCCGAGGTCATTTTCACACCTTCAGGGACCCTAAAGGGGCCCACCCGCTCTCTCCCCATGATTCCGGCCCAAAACATGACTCCCCCACCTCCTTGTTGACGTCGTAGCCTTGTTGGGACATGGTGGCCATTCACCAACCATCCACTACTCCATCCATCTGGACCTTCCAGGGTTGCACGGCACTCATCAGTAAACAAGACTGTTTGAAAATTAGTCTTCATGTATTTCTGGGCCCACTGCAACAGTTTCTGCTTGTGAGCATTGGTTAAGGGTGGCCGAATAGTAGGTTTTTGCACAACTGCAAGCCTCTGGAGGATCCTACACCTTGAGGTTCGTGGGACTCCAGAGGCATCAGCAGCTTCGAATACCTGTTTGCTGCTTCATGATGGCATTTTAGCAGCTGCTCTCTTGATCCGATGTTTCAAGCAGAAACTGTCCAGAAACTCACAAGTTCAATGGATGCAAGAATTGTGAAGGTGATATCACAGAAGGGGTCCTATGTTAACATGTAACTTGGCCTGTTAAGATGCTTTTTTTATTGAAATAGATTTTGATTTCAGTAATTATGACCTCCTAATGCTGCAAATTCAACAAATGACAATTTTCAGTTCTTTACAACCTATAAAATGTTTTGAAACTGTGTTGTGCATAATAATTTGGAACAGTGCATTTTGAGTTTTTTATTTTTGAAAAAAATACTGTTATCATTGGGACGTTTGTTCAATAAAATTTGAATTATACTCTAACGGTTGATGACTTGAAAATTAGACTGACTCTCATTCTCATTGACTATTTAGGAAAATCTGAGAAAAATATCATTTGCATAATAATTTGGAACGCGGTGTAGTCAATATTTATTCAGTTTAAATAGTATTTTAGAACCATGTTATTTAATAATGATTGGGTCTATAGTAACATTTAAGTGTGTGTGTGTTTAAGTGTGAAATTGCTAATAATACACAATTTGAATGTTATGGAATTATGGATATGTTACATATATATACATTATATATCTGGGCTATCAAAGTTAACTTCTTAACACAAATTCATTTGAACTGCATTTTTTTATAAAAAACACGCGATTAACACATGTATGTTCGGTTTGTTCCTTGTTCCAGCCTGTAGTTTGGAAATAAGGAAGCGATGCAGCAGTAATGTTTTGGATAACAAGCAGAAATGGATAAAGAAAAGAGTCTTATGAACAGCAAATTCAGGTTCAAAGCCCTGTAAGATATTCTAGCCCAAAGTTATGTGCATTATGGATTAAGTCGAATCTCAAATACCAGTCATTGGCCAAAGAGACCTCTTCCTGCTTGTCAAAGGCAGACCACACTCACACACATCACTCTCATGTTAATTGTGAGTTAACTCATGACAATCATGCAATTAATTGTTATTATTATTATAAATATTTTAATCGATTGACAGCTCTAATATATACATTATTAATATATTACATGAATAATATATACATTTGTTATTAACTTCAGCCATGCAGGTTTATTCAGCTATGCTACTTTGCTAACTTGCAGCAACTGATCTACAAGTCATAAAAGTGACTTGTTATGTTTCATTAATGGCTTGTAGATCAGTTGTTTTGGGTGGGAGTAAATGACACTTAAGGCTGTTTTTGATTGTTTTTGGAAAATGAAGTACATACTATATATATATAACATCAGCTTGCACATCGTTAAAACGACAATTAAAGATATTATCATCATATATAGGTCACCTCTAGTGGTCAGAACAAAATAAGCCAGTACGCATATCATGAATCTGATCCAATTTTGTATGCAAATTAAGAACATTTCTATACACATATTTGTTAATGAGGCATCACTCAATACATTTTCATTCAAAGCTTCGTACTGTCCAAGGGTTGACCAATACAGACATATCCCCAACACTTGTTTAACCTACGCGATTGCGATACAGTACGCTGCAGTACGCTTCTATGTTAATCAACACTGCTGTCTTCACAGTCGATGTAATGGCTTCACTTGCACTGTGTAAGTCTAAATTACTCAGTTTTATGTGTGCAACTACAGTCATTCTGTATTGTGATCTGAGTGCTTCCAAAATGCCTTATGCAGTTACACTTGCATAAGGCAGTAGATCCATATGCCCACCCACATGCATTCTCTTAAGTGAAGAAGGGTTTAGTAGGCATAAATGTAAGGAAGGGGTTATGTGTAAACATCAATGTTTTTGACTTTGTATACAGGTGTATATGGATTATGTGTATAAATATATCTAGGCATGAATGCAGTTATACTGCTGCCTCTGCAATAAAAAACAAACAAACAATTGTCCTGCTGTAAAGCAGGAAATAAACCACCTTCTTATGTGTGTCTCAGGTCTCAAGAAAATGTCTGGTCAGATCCCAGTGACTGTGTGTCGAAAACAAGGCAGGTCTTCACAAACTCTCACAACTTCTCTGTGGATATTCGGATGCCCGGTGTTGTACCGAGTGGGGTGAGTACTTAGAAGTCCATATCATATCATATATATATATATGTATATATGTGTGTGTATATATATATATATATATATATATGTATATGTGTGTGTATATATATATATATATAAATGTATGTATGTGTGTGTATATATGTATATATATGTGTATATATATATATATACACACACACATACACATATATATATATATATATATATATATATATATATATATATACATATATATATATGTGTATATATATACGTATATATATATATGTGTATATATATACGTATATATATATGTATATATATATGTATATATATATATATAGATTAGTTAAAACATTTCAATTCAATTTCCATTTTGTCAATTCCAAATAAAAGAAAAGTCATATATTTCCTCATTGAAACTTTCTTAAAAATATAGTTAAAATCTCGTCTCGTCTCGATCTCGTGAACCCAATATCTTGTCTCGTCTCGTCTCGTGAGCTGAGTGTATCGTCACACCCCTACTGCTGACACAACTGTCACAACCTGAGATTTGCCAAAATCCCACCACTGTTGTACACAGTTAAAATAACGCTTACATTTTCTGTGAGCAATCCAAAAACACTCAAAAGCTGCTCTAAAATCCTTGTTATAAAGTAATGCGCTGTTAAAAGGCCATTAGGCCCTCTGCAAAAGCACACTTTTGATCAAAACAGCGCTAAAAACAAGACAGTGGTCAGAAAAACCTACTGAGTTAATGTGGCAACTGTTAAAAATGTTCACATGATATCTAAAACAGTACAGACGGTCCAACCTGGCCAGAGATATCCTATTATCATTACAGTAACTCCAGGTGTACTGCCTGTGATGGTTATGAAAAGTCCTCCAGACATCTGACAGCTCATGTGCTTCAGTCAACTCTCTGAACCTGCGTGATGAATCGGGATGAGGCTCGTGTTGGTTTCTGTCTAATGTTGGATTCTCAGCACAGTTAAAATCACCCCCACAAAACAAAAACTTGGCACAGTTACAGTTCCTGATAACTAAACATAAAATGTCCAGTCCTGCTGTTCTTTGCATAAACACAAATAAAAACTGTGCTAACCTGTTCAAGCTTTGACCTTCAGTAAGCAGCCTTTAATAACTTCCTCTACAGTTAAGGAAGCAGGCAGGAAACTCCTGGAGAACACAATCCCCACCTCCCCATTACACTCCCTCTTCCAGTCACTCTCATTATCTGTGGTGCTGTGTGTCTCCTGAACCATCATTACATCGATGTTCTTTAGCTCCATCAGTTTAAAGAGAGCAGCTCTTTTACCATCCTTTCTAGCTCCATTTACATTCAAAGTGCCAAGGTTAAATTAACACATGGAGAGAGAGAGGCTACAGGAAAACTCAAGAAAAAACAAAAAAAGGAAAAGCTCTCTTAGGTTGATGACAGATGGAGGAAAAAGTCTAATTTAACTTTAAACCTGTTTAATAACTTTCTGAAGAGATCTCAATGCTGGCCACACGTCAAAATCCTCAAAAATGTCAAAAACAGGCTGAATGCAAAAGTTAAAGTGCCGGGCTTACTTTAAAGGCCTTTTCTCTGTATGTTTGCTGACGAAAAATACAAGATTACAGAAACTTTAGAATTGGTGCGCAAACTAAAATAAAGAATAAGTAGAAGGTTGAAAGAATAAGACTTTAAGGTGACAAAAGGAAGAGAAAATGAGCATGAGCAGAAAAACAGAGGTGAAGCGAAGACGATGAAAAACAAAAGCTGGTTTCGAGCGGTACAGCTGGTTTTTCTCCCTGGGGAGGGCTTGTGTATCAGCCAATCAGATTCATACCAGCTACTTTCCCCTGGACTGGACATCTCTGTGCTTGCATCTTCAGTGCTGATGAACTTGAAGAATCTTAAGGGTTGGATTGAAATATTTCTGTGGGGTTGGCTCTGGGTTTTGTTTTGATAATGTTCTCATACCAGACGAATTTACTTTGTTCATCACAGACTTCAGCAAATGTCCAAGTCAGTCCTCTCCCAGCCATGTTACACCTGTAGTTATGTTTACCTAGGCTACATTGCAACACATGCTCGTGCAGGTAGCCCATGATCCTCTGCATTGTTTTTCACTTCCTGTGATTGGGTCGGATTATGTTTCACAGCAATCATGCCTGTATTACTATTATTTTGTAATTAACATAATTGTATTCTTTAATGTTTTAGTCGGACACTTACCTGTGCATGGCATTTCCTGTGCCAACTAGTCGTGATGCATTTGTTGGTGAGTAAATTTCTAATAAATACAGTTGATGACAAACCTACAGCTTGTAGCCCTATTCTAAAACCAAAAAAAAAAGTATCTACACAGATTAGATGGTACCTTTCTAAGAGATGATGTAGGTCAGCTGTAGGCTGCTGGATAAAATGTCAGTGGAAGTAATTGTTGTTTAGGATTTTCCTATTTTTGTAGTGCTAAGCCTGTGGGGCATTCCTTTTATTCTCTATACAACACAAGTAAAATGATTCAAACAATATGCAAGCTATGTGTTTTCAGTGATAGCAGCATGGCAAATGACCTGAAGCCATCTTTATTTTTAATTATAAAATTACAAAAAGAAATTGCACATTTCTTGCTAGAAATGGCATCGAAAACAAAGTTTAAAAATATTGCACTGAGAATGAAAGGAATGCCAGGCTTTTGTTTGTTTTCACAGACATGAACTTGAAAGTCACATGCAGTGGACTCAGGCCAATAGAAAAGAATATGCCAAAAAGCTAGGCATCTTGGAATTATGGTTATTACACATCAAAATGTGTAATAGCTTTTGATGTGTAATAGCTTTTGTACTCAAGGAAATTCAGGAAATACTACATAATATTTTAACCAGGGTGTTTTTCCTCCTCAGTGGACTTCATACCTCATGCCAGTATGGATACAGTCCATCACATGCTGCTTTTTGGCTGCCAGACTCCATTCTCTACCAGCCCCTACTGGTAATATTCAACTCTAGATCACTGCTCTCTGTCACCTATTTACAATGTTAAAAATGAACACTTTTTTTAGTATATATATATATATACATACATATATATTTTTTAATAGCTTTTTATTTTCTCAATTAATGCGTATGGGTCAGTGACAAATAGGGGTTGGCAAGATGAGAAATTTAGTGGTTTTGTGTCATTTGAAATGACATTTGCAAAAAACAAAAGTAAGACTGAATGCTCCCGAAAATGTCACATGGTGTAACCACAAAGAATTATACATATTAAATATTTGAATCAGTGCATTTATAAAAAAAAATGTTCTTCATTTTAAAACATCAAATGCATAGAAAAAAATTAGTATTCCTACATTTACATTTTTATGTGTTTTGTCAATATTGACCAGTACATTTCCTAAAAAACAACCATTTTTTCTAAATAAATTGGGGTCAATGATGTAAAATTTGTCAAAAACTATTTTGTGGCATTGCCAATGTGGATTATATTTATTCCACATTTTAGTTCAAATTTATTTTCCTGTATATTATCAGATTTTTATGAATAAATACTGCTTACACCAACTGGACACTTGATTGTATCAATTGGTGTAAATAGTGTTTTTTATAAAAATCTGATACACTGTCGGACCATGTTCCTTCTACAGTCAAACACCATTGTTTGTTGGAGAAATGGACACTGAAAATCAAATAGTCAACAGACTACTGATGTGTTCAGGCTGCTGTATGAATAAAGAGTGAGCAGTCAACAAGGTTCAGTGAACTAGGTTTGTCATGTTATTTCAGTTTAGAAAAAGAAACATCTGATAACAAGTAATGATTAGGGTATTATATTCAGTCACAAATCCAGTCAAGAAATAATAATTGTAATTTCATTTCATAAATGACCTCATTCTTTCGACTGTAAATTCTGTGCTAGAATTGTTTTTTTTTACAACAACAATCATGGTAACTTTATCTTAAAATTTAACTCATGTGTTGTATTGTAGAGAACAGAAAGAAATGACCTGAAAACAACAACTCATAAGTCAACTCATAACTTGTCTCTGTGAATACAGTTGATAAAAATGTTATCTAACAATAAGAATTTAGATAATCTATAAAAGATGTGTGTGGGCAGAGAGAGAGAGGAACTGGTTCCAGTCCTCCATTATGAGTTCAGAGGTTCTGGCTCAGAGATGATGTTATTATATTATAAAGAGGTCAGGTGGATCAGAGATGATGTTTTTAAGTTCTAAAGAGGTCAGGTGGATCAGAGATTATGTTATTATATTATAAAGAGGTCAGGTGGATCAGGGATGATGTTTTTAAATTATAAGGAGGTCAGGTGGTTGAGGCATTCAATCAATCAATCAATCAATCAATCAATCAACCAATCAAGCAATCAATCTTTATTTGTATAGCGCCAAATCACAACAGAGTTATCTCAAGGCACTTTATACATAGAACAGGTTCTAAACAGAACTCTTCAGGTTTTAAATTTAAAGAGACCCAACATTCCCACATGAGCAACAGTGGCAAGAAAAAACTCCCTTTTAACTCCCTTTTAAGTCTATAGCAGCGTAGGCTAAGAGCTGTAAGAGCCCTAACTATAAGCTTTATCAAAAAGGAAAGTTTTAAGCCTACTCTTAAATGTAGAGAGGGTGTCTGCCCCCCGGACCAAATCTGGAAGATGGTTCCACAGGAGAGGAGCCTGATAGCTGAAGGCTCTGCCTCCCATTCTACTTTTAGAGATACTAGGAACCACAAGTAGACCTGCATGCTGGGAGCGCAGTGTTCTAGTAGGTACATAAGGTACTGTAAGCTCTTTAAGATATGATGGAGCCTGACCATTGAGAGCTCTGAAGGTGAAGAGAAGGATTTTGAATTCTATTCTGAATTTTACGGGGAGCCAATGCAGTGAAGCCAAGATGGGAGTAATATGATCTCTCTCTCTAGTTTTTGTCAGAACACGAGCAGCTGCATTCTGGACCAGCTGGGAAGTCTTCTCTTCTTCTTCCCACCTTGCTGTTTCAGGCAGCAGGATTCACACATGCTCTGTGATGAGCCACTTTTTCCTTGTTAAGATGGGGAAAATCAATTTTATTTATTTAGCTGGATTGTTTTAGTTTTATTTGCATTAGTAATGAAATAGCAGAAATGTGAATAATTATATTTCACAGATGTTATGTTTGAGTAACATTTCTCATTTAAATGAGTTCTAGGATTTTTGGGTATTTTGAAGCTACTATACATGTTCAAAAGTAGGTTTTATGATACATCTTTAATTAGTATCTGATATCTAATAAAATTAGCATAATAAACAACTGATATTTTACAAAATTGTGCTCTAACAGAAAAGCCTTTGATGTAAGCAGTTTTTGACATTTCATTTTAAAATCAAATTTGAAACCTATGTAAGCATATGGCTTTGGTCTCAATATTTGAAATAAATATTAATTTCAGCTTCTAACCCTGTCAGGCAGCAGTTGTGATCATTGGGGGTCCTTCTCTGTAAAACTACTTCCACATGGACACAAAAAAAGTCAGCTTGGGTGTAAAGACTGGTGTAGCTACGGCGCGGTGTTAAAAAATATTTCATCATTAATAATCATAGTGCCACCCCCTCTAGAGTACTACCGGTAGTCTAGGGTAAAAGTGCAATGTCTCAGAGGGGCAGTTGGGCTTTTTATATTTTACTTTTTACTCATTCCCAAAATTAGTTTGAATATCGAACAGCGGTGACTATGACAAATGGTATATATGGTATAACCTTTGTCACAGTCCTTTTTTTATGAAAGTGCCAAAAGGTTTTCTTCCCATCCAACACTAAATTGTTGTTGGAGGGGACAGACAGTATGTTGCTCTGTGACTACTAGGGTTGCAAAGGGGTGGAAAGTTTCCAGTAAATTTCCGGAAAGTTTCCGGTAAATTTCCATGGGAAGTTAAGCTGGGGAATTTTGGAAATATTCCAAATTGGAAACTTTCCATGGGAATTATGGGAATTATGGGAATTTATGGGGATTAAATGGGAATTTATGGGAATTTATGGCAACTGAGGGTAATTTAGTGGAAAGGTATCATTTGATTGATTAATTGGATAAAAAAAGTCCACCCCTTCATTAAAAAACATTATTTTAAATTGACGATAAAAAAAGGTGCACAATGTCGCTTGATGTCCCTGAGCTGTTGAAGTTATATTAAATTATACAATTATTTATAATTTAATATAAAAAAAACAACTAAATGTTATTATTCTTAATGGTTTCACACACAACTCTGAAAAAATACAACAATGTGTCTGTGAAGCTACACATCCCTGAGGGGGATGTGTCTAATGTATCCTGGTGGAGATACAACTCATAAAATCCAAAATATACAAGATGTTTGTAAAACTATTAGTTATTGTTATTTACTTAGGTGCAAATGATATAACTAGTTACATCAAAGTTCCACTCCTGTCTGTTAAAGTGATAATTACTGTATAAATTGTGGTTTATTTGGTTTTGACCAGTTTTATTTTTTCCACCATAAGGCTAAATATAGCACTTACACATAAAAATATCCCTAAATATATTCCCATATAATGTCATCAAAACCACAGGCTCAAAAGTGTGGTCTAGGATTGTAGAAATCATCTGTGCATGTGATGGAGGAATGCACAGTGCATGTAGGGGGCGTGGCCTCAGTAGCCCTGCAGTAAACAGTATGCTATGTGAGCATATGATAGCATAGATATTCAACTGTACTGCATGATATCTGGTTGTTTTAGTCAGGATTATGCTAAAATATTATTTTACACAACTATATTTAAGTTCCTTAATAAGAACATACCTTCAGTTTAGTAAATTCCCAGTTAATTCCCGTTAATTCCCGTTAATTCCCATTAATTCCCGTTAATTCCCATGGAAAGTTTCCAAGTTTGAAAATTCCCGGAATTTTGCAACCCTAGTGACTACTACTACTACTAATTCATAGACTTTCCCCATCTGATTGTGTTGTGTCTTTCTTTAGGGACTGCGGCAGTGTACAAGGCACTTGTGAGGATGAAGCCTCCATTATGTATGCTTGGGCTCAGAATGCACCACCTACTAAATTACCCAAAGGTATGTCTCTCTAAGGGTTTTATCACAATTACTAACAATCATAATTATTCACTGACTTCCAGTGGTATTGTTTTCTCTTTTAATTATTTTGTGGCCTTTACAGCACAGAATTACTCACATTTGTGTATAATCCACAGACTTTAACATCAACATCACAAAGATTTTTTTTCTTCTTCTTTGGGTCTTAATGGCAGTTGGCAAACCACCTTAAAGGTGCATAAGCGCCATCTACTGGACTGCAGTGTGGAACAGCAGTAGGCAGAAAAAAAAACCCAAAATGTATTTCTCCCTATTATTATTTACTCTAAAGTACCGTAAAAACCGGTAAACAAGTCGCACTGGTTTATAAGACAGTCTATTTTGGGGGGTCTCATGCAGGAAAAAAAAGCTTTTCTATTAAAGACTGGTTTATTTGAATGCACCAGTATTTATTCATTTATAAACACATACATTTATAGTAACTCCAAAGCTTTTTCAATCTACTTTTATTTGAAACACAATGAAAACACACATATTACACCTGAAACAGTGTGTCAGGTTAATGGTTAATGGTCCGGTAATGATTTGCTTAACTGAACTGGACTGGTATATTAACTCAGACCGGGTTTGGATTAGTATATGACTGTAGTATATCACTTAAAGCTTTTAAAAGAACACAGTAACTTTACATAATTGATACAGTGTGCAGCTGTATGCTCCCAAAAACTCACAAAGACTACACCCAAGTCGCTATAAGGCTCCCCAAGCACACTGTCCTCAGACTCTGTTAGTCCATGATTCAAACAAAATCTCATACACTCTTCCATCCAGTGGAAAAATATGAAAGTAAGTGAATCTCTATAGAATATTTCCGTGATGTCTTTCCTTGCAGATTCCCCAATTTAATATTGTATATTAATTCTCTTCTTTATTCGTCATACCTGTTGCAATCTACAGTATCAGTACCGTTTGACAGTTTCCGGTTTATTACATTATATACATAATCTAGTAGGGTGCTTGTATATTCTATAGGGTGTTTGATTTAAACCTGTACATCCTATTTGCAAATGGTTAATACTTTTTCTCTTGTCACGTATTCCACCAACACCAACGTGCTTTTTAATACTGTACATGCCTTCCATGTCAATACAGTACCATTATTCCTGCCAAGTTTTGCTCTAATAATCCTTTGTCATAGTTTTAACCTCTGCTTTACTTAATGATATTTGTATGTCAATTAAATGTAGTTGTAATGATTGTTTAGTAATATGTCTACTGTATCTTTTCCTTCCACCCTTACCTGAGCAGAAACTCAAAAGAAGGAGACATACAATCCCCTATAATGTAGCCTGCGTAGCACATGAAAGATTTCATACACAATATCCTGCCTATTTGATGCCTTTCCAGACATAATGGTCAGCCAACTACAGGCTGCCTTTTAGTAGAAAGTAAAGTAGTTTCACCGAAAATTCATGAGACAGAGTAAGATTGTATATTGTCAAGTAGAGATTGTCTTTTACAGTTATCCGTCTTTTCTTTCTCATTTATTTAGATTGCCATGTGGGTTAATGTCTTTCTCACACCTCTGGTTTCTCTGTATTTTCTCATCAGATGTTGGTTTTAAAGTTGGAAGAAATTCAGGAATATCCTACTTTGTGCTGCAGATCCATTATGGAGATGTCAGTGCTTTCAGAGGTAAGTCCTAGTGGAAGTTAAAGTCCTGAAAACAACGACTAGATGGATTCCCTTGTAATTTGGTACAGATATAAGTGATGCCCAGCCAATGAAACTAAATTTATTCGGTACCTAGACTTTTCATCTGGTAGCACCAGTAGGTCAAAATCTTAACTTATTATGTCAGCACTCGGGCCCTAATGACCTCAGTTTTGTCCTGATTTAATTGAAGGAAATTTTGTGTCATCCAATGTTTTACTTGCACTAAACAGTAACACACTAATTCTATTGGACTGTAGTCATCTGAGGACAGTGCTAGATGTATCTGCATGTCATCTGCATAACTATGATAATCAACATTAGAATTGTGCAGAATTTGACACAAAGGCAGCATATATAAGCTGAACTGAACTCCACATGTCATAGCCACTCAATCAGACTCATAACTTCCAATGGTCAGAAAATAACTCTGCTCCTCCAAGTAGGACCTGAACCATTCTAGGACTGTTATGCTGAGTCCTGCGCAAGTTTCCAACCTGCTGTTTCTGTACTGTGGTGAGGTCGAAAGCCTGATTGAAATTTGTCCAAAACTTCTCTGGAGTTGAAGAAATTGCTGAGTTGATTAAAAGCCACTTTCTCAACGATCTTGGCTATAAAAAGAAGATTTTAGATACGTCTGTAGTTGTTTAAAATGGAAGCATCCAGCATTCTCTTTTTTAAGAGTGGCTTAATGGCAGCTACTTTTAGGGGTTTAGGAAACGCGCCTGATTGGAGTGAGCAAGTTATTATTTGCTGCAAATCTGTTAGGACAGAGTTCACAATAGTTTAAAAAAAGACAAATGGCATTGTGTCAAGACAGCATGTTGATGGTTTAAGATGCTTGTCAGGGCTGGCACAGTGCTTCCGGCCAGTTGTCCTGCATTCAGCACTGGCACAAATATTGACTGAACGTTAATAGACATCACTTTAAATATGTGTGGGATTTTCCTGTGTTTTAAGTGCTAGATTTGTGGAAATCGATTCAAATATGTGCAATACCCACAGAAATTCAGGCCCTGCAGTTGTATGTTTGTGAGATGGACAACTGAGGAAACTGGCTGTATTTTCTGTGTGGACACTGCCAGTCTTGTACTTTATTCTAACCAGCTTATTGGGGCAGCTGGGGCTCAGGAGGTAGAGCAGTCATCCACCAATTGGAAGATTGGCAGTTTGATTCCCGGCTCCTCCGGTCCACATGTCGATGTGTTCTTGGGCAAGATATATAACCCCAACGTGTGAATGTGTATGAATGGTTAGTCTCCTTCCTGATGATCATGTTTGCACCTGCGTAGTAGCCCCTGTCATCAGTGTATGAATGTGTGTGAATGACATGTTGTGTACGTAAGTACAGTCCATTTTACCATTCAACATCTTTACAATGTAATGCAATACAATACAAGAGCACTACATTGTTTGTTGACATAGTTTCAGAGGTGCTAACTTAATATCTCTTTAAGGATCTACTTTGCTGTGACTGAAAATTGCTCTGTAAGGATTTTGTTGTGGTTGTAAATTGGACGGTCACGTTTCGTCCATTAATTCCATTTTTGCAATATATGTACAATACAGTGCTGTGAAAAAGTATTTGCCCCCTTGTGGATTTCTTCTGTTATTGTTTTTTTTGGCACACTTGCATGTTTCAGATTATCAGACAAACTTTAAGCAAAGACAATGCGAGTGATCATAAAAGGCAGCTTTTAAATGACCATTCCATTCATTGAAGGTAAGAGTTATTCAAAACCTATATCACCCATGGGGCAGCAACTGCAATCAAGCGATAGCAATAACTGGCAATGAGTCTTTCACATCACTGTGGAGGAATTTTGGCTCACTCTTCTTTGCAGAATTGTTTTAATTAATCCACATTGGAGTGTTTTTGAACATGAACGGCCTGTTTAAAGTCATGCCACAGCATCTCAAACGAATTTAAGTCCAGACTTTGACTAGGCCTCTCCAAAACCTACATTTTGTTCTGCTGCATAACCCAAGTGCGCTTGAGCTTAAGGTCACAAACTGATGGCCGGACATTCTCCTTCAGGATTTTCTGGTAGAGAGCAGAATTCATGGTTCCATCAATTACGGCAAATCGTCCAGATCCTGAAGCAGCAAAGCCATGTTTGACTGTTGGTATGATATTCTTTTTATGAAGTGCTGTGTTAGTTTTACGCTACATGTAAAGGGATGCACACCTTCCAAAAAGTTCCACTTTTGTCTCATCAGACCACAGAATATTTTCCCAAAAGTCTCGGTGATCATCAACATGTTTTTAGGCCCTTTGTGTTCTTTTTGGTCGGCAGTGTTTTTCGACTTGGAACTCTCCCATGGATGCCATTTTTGCCCAGTCTCTTAATGTTGAATCATGAACACTGACTTTAACTGAGGTAAGTGAGGCCTGCAGCTCTTTAGATGTTGTTCTGGGTTCTTTTGTGACCTCCTGGATGAGTCGTGGATCATGACTTATCAAGGGGGGGGGGCATTACTTTTTCACACAGGGCCAGGTAGGTTTGGATAGCTTTTTTCCCTTAATAAATGAGATCATCATTTAAAAACTGCATTTTGTATATACTCAGGTTATCTTTGTGTAATATTTAAATTAGTTTGATGATCTGAAACGTTTAACTGTGACAAATATGCAAAAAATAAGTAATCCGGAAGGGGACAAATACTTTTTCACAGCACCGTATATATCAACGTTGGTAATTATTCAGATGGAAAAATAGACTTTTTTTTCTTTTCTTCTGCAGATCATCATAGAGATTGCTCAGGACTTACCTTAAAAATTACATCCAGACCGTAAGTATTAACTTAAAAGCATCAGCCTTTCATCTCCCTGAGACTTCTGTAGATAGTGTTTCTTCTAGAGCACCAGGAATAATGTTTGTATGGAGATCAGCTTGACAGAAAGAAATAGAAAAAAACTGCATTAAAATATGACAGGAACTTTACAATGTCCTTCCCTCTAACTGTGTATCTGTGTGCTTTACTCAAAGGCAGCCATTCATTGCTGGCATATACCTGCTCATGTCTGTGGACACGGTTATCCTTCCAGGAAAAAGAGGTATACTTATTGTCTATTTCCTTCTATGAAACTGTGTCAAGTCCAAGATATTAGATTATTCTTACAGACTTCTCTGAGAGACATTAATTGAGATTAATCGATTAAAAAAAAAAAAAAAAAGTTTTAATTTCCACCCCTTCATTCAAAAACAACATTATTTCAAATTGACAATGCAAAAAAGTGCTCAAACAAGATGTTGCTGCTTGGACATCCCTGAGCTGTTAAAGTAATATGAAATTATAAATAATTCACAAAACAACACAACTAAATGTTGATGTCCGATAACTTTAACAAAAAAACATACACATGTATGCTATGCAAAAAGAGGTATTTTCTGTTGTTCAAAGGGACCTGAGCTGTTGGAACAATAAATTAAAGATAAGTAATAAAGAAAAAACTGTTAAAAGTATTTGTTTCAACATCCAGTGATGGTTATAGTATATAACCCTAACCCTAAAAATAGTTAAATTAGCCTATATATCGCAAACTATAACATATTGGTAATAAAGAACCTACAACAAATAGGGCACACTTCAGTCAGCATTACTCTCCAGCAGTGTCAACCAAGAATAAAGTCTAAACCAGTTCATCTTGGTGGTGTACAGACTGGTTTGATATTATTCTTGATGATTTCACACAACCGAGAAAAAATACAACAATGTGTCTGTGAAACTGCATATAAAAAGTATGAATTGTGGTTTATTTTGTAGTTACAAGTTTAACTTTTTCGATCATTAGGCTACCATACAAGCGCTAGATTCCCCTGCTGCTCTCCTCCTCTCCTACTGCTGACTGTGAGATCTGAGCAGATAGAAGCTGATAGTTCACTAACTATAACGAGGGCGCACACTACAACAAGGCTAATTGAGCCACAAGGTGTGGTTATATCATTGACATGACGCGCAAAAGCGATAGATTTGTGTGTGTGTGTGTGTGTGTGTGTGTGTGTGTGTGTGCATACATGTGCACTTTGTGCCAACCTCGGCAGGATGCTGCACACACTTTCTAGTTGTATGTAGTGTGAACTGCTCCTACACTTTAGAAGATTTCGGGCGGACCGTTTTCTCCGTTTCTGCTCAGCTCCGTCTGAAATGGTCGGCGACAGAGCGAGTGACGCATTAATCGCGCGACACAACAAATTGATAATGAAATTCGTTGCCAACACTTTTAATAATGGATTTTTATCGATTTTATTGATTCGTTGTTTGCAGCCCTAGCTCAAACAAAGATTATGAAAGAACATACATGTAGGAGGAAAAAAACAACAAAACACATTGTAGTTCAAGGAGTCTGGGGTTGCAGGTTATATTGTAGGTCTTATTGATCTGTAATGTTGAAAGAAATAAGTTTTGGATTTTTTGTGTGTGCATTCAAATGTGTTTTTGTTACCTCAGTGGGACCTTTTCCAGAATAAACATTGGCTCGTAGTCCTCAAACCCCGGTTCTAATGAGGCAAAGCATCATTTTTATGGTCCTGGTTAAGGTTAGGGGCAATGTCCCCTCTAATTTTCAAAACTCCTGAGCAGGCATTCAACACCCCTGATGACCTGCTTGAGTGACTGTGGGTGACATCTGAAGTGTACACACTATGTCTACATGGCGGTGCTATGGCCTCACCTCTCCAACTCCAAATATCATTACGACTGACTATTACTATAATGATTAATAATCAGATTATTTTGACAGCATGACCTACTGCATATCTAGATCAGTTACAGTTAATGATAACAAAAAACAGTATTGTTTTGGCAAATAGATTTTGCATTTATTGCCATATGAACAATTATGTCAAAATACCTAACATCAACTCTTAGCACAGAAGCATATGAACAATAATAATAATTCTCAAGCAAAAACTTCAATTGTAGTTACTACAGACCACTGTGTGTGTGTGTGTGTGTGTGTGTATGTGTGTGTGTGTGTGTGTGTCTGTGTGTGTCTGTGTCTGTGTGTATGTGCTTGCAGAATTGTAATGAACTGTAACTGTAACATATATGAACAATTATGTCAAAATAACTAATATCAACTCTTAGCATAGAAACATGTGAACAATAATAACTCTCAACCAAAAACTTGAATTGTTATTCTATAGACCACTGTGTGTGTGTGTGTGTGTCTGTCTGTCTGTCTGTCTGTCTGTCTGTCTGTCTGTCTGTCTGTCTGTCTGTCTGTCTGTCTGTCTGTCTGTCTGTGTGCTTGCAGAATTGTAATGAACTGTAACTGTAACGTTTTGCCAATGGGCTCCAAAGAATGAAAGAGAGGGATGAAAATATTGTAAATCACAACATAGCCGATCAATTAACACAATGCACTATGATTAAAAAGTGCAAGCTTGTTCTTCTGAGTCATGCCTGTGTAGTATGCAGAGGAGGCAAAAGTACTACAGATACTTGTGTAAAAAAGACTGTAGTAAAAGCAGACGTACTGATTCAACTCTTTACTCCAGTAAAAGTAAGAAAGATAGATCACTTCGAGTGCTCATTCACGCTCGCAGGAACAGACTTAGTTTAACTGAATGACTTAGAAGTCGCCAAATGACTTACTTTAACGAATTTCGTTAGTTTATATATTAGTTTATATATATTTATGATTTGTAAAATATTATTTTTATGAGGGTCACAGTCACAGACAATAAATTTAGCATTTCATAATTGTGGTAGCATTGGCGCATCAGATGTAATCAGAGGCGGACAGAGTACACAGCTTCCTTACTTGAGTAAAAGTACAGATACCCCTTGCTAAATTTTACTCAAGTACAAGTAAAAGTACTACGGTCAGATGTCTACTTAAGTAAAAGTACTGAAGTACTTGTTTTTAAAAGTACTTGAGTATCAAGAGTACAAGAGTACATTTTCTAAATATTGCATTACTACTGCCACAGTGCTTACATTTATGTATAGAAATGTCCTAGATGGAGTTATGAAAAATGTTAATGTTAATACCTTGGAGAATGTAAAAGGAATTGAAAGTAAAATCAAGTCATTTTCATCCCGGGCCGGGATGGACCTGCTGCGTCTTCTTCCATTGTTTCCTCCATGGTTTCGTCTCTCATCTAACCTGACCATGGAGTTGACTTTGGCTGAAGGTGATTGCTGATAGGCTGTCCCAATCAGTGGTGCCTGCACAATCCAATCACGTTTGAGAGGGAAACGACAAATTGAGTTTTTTTTTTATTTTTAGTAGAAGTAATGGGTACTCACGGTTATGGATAGAAATGTAGTGGAGTAAAGAGTACAATATTTGCCTCTCAAATGTACTTGAGTAAAGTCATGAGTACTCCCCAAAAATGATACTCGAGTAAAGTACAGATCCCTCAAAATTGTACTTAAGTACTGTACTCAAGTAAATGTTCTCCGTTACTGTCCGGCTCTGGATGTAATGAAGTCCACGCAGCACGCTGGATGCAAACTAATATTAAGCCTATAGCCTATTCATTATAATGTCCATGGACATAAATTGAGTTCCTTTGCCTTAATAATGATAAAATAATACACAAAAAATGGTCGGATTGGGAACCCATATATGCATATGTCTCCGTGTTGCATTTAGTGATACTTGAAATGACCAGGGCTCAGCTAATGTTGCCTTTTAAAAATCGTTGATTTCCCGGGATTCCCGGGATTTAAAATGTCTTATTTTCGGAAAAAATATGAATCCCCAGTGCGCGTGTTTCACAATTTGAAGCGCATATTAGGGAGAGAAAAACAGTGAAACTGGTTGGGGATATTTGAGTGTGCAACTTTTTTGTCTTCTGGGCAAAGAGGCGGGGAGCAGTGCGCAATTGCTCAGTAAAACACCTTAGAGGGAACAGTGGTTAAGGGTAAGGTGTTAATTGAGGTTAGGTTAAGCTTAAAGTTAATGTTAGACATGAATTGGTTATGCTTAGTCGTCAGCTCGGACTGTCAAGAAATGTTGAAATCTGTTTTTGCTGCTATTGGCTTTTATTTGCATTAAATAGTGTATTTTTATGAACACTTCAATCCATCTCTGGTGCAGCTAGAGCAAACTACAAAATAATAGTATAAAGAATATGAATAAACCTTGAATGTATATGATAAATGATTAGCGATGATTATAAGATATAAAACTGTTAAGTTGATAACAATGTTTTACTTTATCTAATCAAATATCTTATCTATATTATATATTTGTCATAAATTATCTCATTTGGTTAACTTTCATCAAACAGCTTTTGTTGGCATTAGAAATGAAATTCAATCTGACTCATTGAAATACAGCTGTGCTTTTTGCAAACTATTCCATCCAAATATATAATATTGTTTGCATCAGAGCTTATGAATCTACTTTATAAACAGGTGTATAAGATGCACCTTTAACATGATTTTTTTTAATTTAAAAGTGGGGTGCGTCTTAGACACCAGTGTGTCCTATTCACCAGTAAAACACAGAGAGGTTGGATCTGGATATGATTTATAGGAATGTAAAAGGCTGTCCACACTAAGAACGGTAACACTTTATATTAAGGTACACCTATTCACCATTCATTAGTTGCTTATTAGCATGCAAATTAGTAACATATTGGCTCTTAATTAGTCATTATTAAGTACTTATTAATGCCTTATTCTGCATGGCCTTATTATAAGCCATTAACTAAGAGTTTTCCCTTAATAACCTCAGAATTATTGCTTATTAGTAGTAAGTTAGGAAGTTGTTGTATATGAATTACAATCTCAATATGCTTTGCTTAGTATGGACTTTATGAGGTGGTAGTACCACAAGAATAGTTATTCTCCCTTAATACCACTTAATTAATATGGTCTGTTCTTACATAACTCCACATAACTCTAAATTAAGTCTCATTCACTTGTTCTTTGCGGTAGTTATGTGCTATAATATATTAACTAGGTGTGAAAAGGAGGCAATTTTAGATTAGGGAACATGTGTTGGTTAATAAGTGTTCAACTACTAGTGAATTAGTAATGATCAAGATGTCACTTTAGTACGGGGAACATATTCTAAGTAACAAAGACTTAATTTAGAGTTATGTGGAGTAAGTTCATACTAAGCAAAGCATATTGTGATCATAATTCATATACAACAACTTCCTAACTTAATACTAATAAGCAATAATTCTGAGGTTACTGAGGGAAAACTCTTAGTTAATGGCTTACTGGTTGTATAATAAGGCCATGCAGAATAAGGCATTAAGTAATTAATAGTGACTAATTAAGAGCCAATATGTTACTAATTTGCATACTAATAAGCAACTAATTAATGGTGAATTGGTGTACCTTAATATAAAGTTTTACCAAATACCAGACAGCAGCAGACGTTGAAGCACAATATGCAGAAGCACTCAGATGAGCAGCTTTTATTGAGCTGTGGCAAAGACACACATGATCCAAAATGGAGTCAGCTAGAACCTATCCTTTAAGGCAATCCACTCGTTTTTCTGTGAAAGCCAGCATATCAGCAGTGTCTTGATCTTTGTCATAACATTTTGACATGCCTCAATAAATGAGGTTACATCATTGTTTCATAGCCCATTGTTGACACTTTTGTGTGACAAGTGTATGCATTATTTAATTAGACCACTTATGTGTAGTATTTTGTTGGTTACATTAGCCAGCACTAATTGGAAGAAATTAAGGGACAAATCTGCAACTGGTGTAAGGCACACTTTCCATTCCATGTAATCCACAGTCCAGTACTCGTGTGGACAGAAACGTTATGTGGTGATTACAGATTGGGCCTGCCTGACATTCCGCCATTTTTCTTTGTCAGTTACAAACGCAGACATCAGCTGTGATTACACTTCATATCCCTTCTACCCCTTTGCCTTCAGGACCCACACACACCACCTTGGTAAGTCATTAAAGATAATTTAGCTGTCAGTTTCAGAGTAACTTTTATCAGTGGTAGTTTAGATGAGTGTTTCTGTTACAGGGAAAGTGGTCAGTGGCTACAGGATCAGAGATGGCAAGTGGAGCCTGATTGGAAGACAGTCTCCTCAGCTACCACAGGTAAGTTATCACATCAGAAAGCAATAAAAAACTGACATTTTCATGTCACTATGTATGTCTCTGTCTATGTAAATAATATACAGTACCAGTCAAAAGTTTGGACATACTTTCTGATTCAAGTGAATGGGAAGGTGTGTCCAAAGTTTTGACTAGTACTGTATATAATATAAGCCTGATCACCCCCCCCCCCAAAAAAAACAAAACAAAACCGTTTTTTCGTTTGCCTTAATGTAAAGTGAAGCTTCATGTTGTTTATTCATTATTTTATTGAACGTCCTCCTGCTGTCATGTGTAATTTTCAGGGCTCAACATATATATAATAATCACCACATTTCAATAAAAGTGAATGTATTAAGAGAATTGCCCTGCAGGGGTCTGTCAGGTGGCCATTCATAAATTCATTTGCTGAACTATCAAATTTATGAAGTAATCTTACTGGCCAGATCCACAAACTGCTAAATTGGTGCCTCAGACAAATTAACATTATTTTGCACACACAGACAGCCACACAACTGGGACCTTACCGTCCATGGCGTAGAACCCAAAATATTTCCACACACTGCTGTTCAGATGACTCGGGGTCATAATTATCCACTTTGCGGACAAACAAAATATGTCATTGGTTTAATTTACAGACGGTGCAAACTATAACCTACAAAACTTTTAGAGCGATTGATAAGCAATGATTTTTTCACATCATGTTTGAACAATGTTCAATATCAAATAAAAAGTGACAGTCCTAACAAGTAGTAGTAGTAGTAAAGGTAGTAAAATCTTAAAATCAATTGGAAAAATCTTAAAAATTTAATTTGGAGATTTCAGCATGGTAGGACATTGTCAGTTCCCATGCATCCTATAAAACCTGTAAAACAATTTTCGAGTCATGGGTAACACAAGGAAAATAAAGATGAAGATAAAGATACATTTATTGATCCCACAGTGGGGAAAATTCATTGTTACAGCAGCTCAAAAAATAGTGATATAGAAAAAAAACAATTGTATACAACAATAAAATTAAAAATTAAATAAAAAGGACCCTAAAATGCAATTCTAACATATATGCTGAGTGGAAGCGCTCCTTCTTACACTTGGGGTGTATTAGTCTGTCACTGAAGGAGCTGCTTAACGCCCTCACAGTCAGATGCACAGGGTGAGAGGTGTTGTCCATGATGGAGGACAGTTTGCTAAGCTAAATCTTGTGTTGTCCTGGAAAATTATTTAAACATTTTCCTATTAAGTTAAGGATCACATTAAAGTGTAAATGGTAATATTAGTTTAGAGACACAAGACATGACATACAATGTAAAGCTTTTGTAGCACTTTACAGTTCAACTTCTGAAAAGAAAAGTCATGTGTTTATTTTTGGTCTGAATGCAGCTGAATTTTCTCTATGATCTCTCATTTTTGTATAATTAGCATTTTATTGAACATTTCCACAAGGTAGACAGACAGACAAAGATAATTTCACTTAACAAGAGCCCTTTTACATAAACACACCTTCATTTAGCTCCTACATGATAGAGGTTGGGGGATACACAAAGTTAACACTGACAGATATTCAGGTTTCAGACCTGATTGATGATGTTTTTTCTGGGAGCCGTAACAGAGCTGGAATGTGACGCAGCCTGACGATGTGGACATTGCAGATTGGCCTGTCACTGCTAAACATTATATGATTCTGTTCAGTCTGGACAGAGCCAGGCTAGCAGTTCCCAATTTCCAGTATTTATTCCAAACTTCCAGCTTAATATTTAGGTGACAGACAGAGATATTTAGCTTCTCAACTTTGCAAGAATGCCTATTTCCCAACATATTGACCTATGCCTTTAATCTACTCTTTTGGTCTAACAGAAGAAGCATTTGAAATTAAAACCAGAATGCAGTGGTTTATGAAATGTTTGCATTATTTTTGTTTTTAAAGTATGGTGTTTTTTGTTGTTTGGCTCAGCAGTAAAAGTATTTTCTCTCCAGGCTTTCTATCCTGCTAACAAGGAAGTGAATATGAGGTATGGTGACACCATAGCTGCCAGATGTGTGTTTACTGGTGAGGGCAGAATCTCCAAAACATATATTGGGTAAGTTCTTCTTCAAAACCCAATGCACTAGTTCATTTTACAGATCAGGGTACCTGAACAGTAGATGAGCTCGTTTGCTTTCCTTGGACTGTGTTTTATAGAAAAATACTGTAGCTCCCAGGCATTTATCATAGGAATGTAAGATGGGCACTATAACTTTATTCCCATCATTGTCTGTTCTCCTCTGCCAATAACTTGTGGCAGAAATATGGTATTAGTATTATAGTCACTCAAAGCTGAATTATTTATATTTGAATTTGTATTCTTTAACTTGAATTAATTACATTGAAATATGAAACTGAATTTCCAAAAACTTGAATTTGAAACTAAATGCATTGTTTTGAAACTAGAGCTGATCCTCACTGAAAACTCTTTATATACTTAGACATTGTATTCTCATAATTCAATTTCAGGAATTGCAATTCAATTTCAATTTACCACACATCTGGTCATTGAAGAAGAGCAATTGAGTCACCTGACTAATTTTCAGTGGATTTTCATTTTGAAATCAATCAAAACTCAATTTAGAATTAGGAAAATAAAAGCTGATCCTTTATATTATTTTATTTTATGTGTATAAATGAAAATCGGGACTTAAAATACTTGTGAGGACTTTTCATTCTCAATTGCAAAATTGTGTTTTGTTTTTTTTTGTTTTGTTTTTGTGACCTGGAAGTTGCACCCCTAAGCTTCACAGTCTGTGTATGAAGCATAATTCATGTGAGATAGCTGTACCTCTGGGTTTTTCAAACAAATGCACTGTGTTTTACTGTGTCTGAGAAGAAGTCAAACTTTCTGGTCTTGTTTGTGTATGTTTGTGCATAATTCTATGCAGGCTACAATTCTCCCTTTGTAACCAGTACGTGTCGCAGGTGTTGCTAATTGAACGCTTTGTCTGCATCAGTTCCTTGAACTCAGTGTAGTCCATTTCTAGCTGAGCCAGGCTCTCCCCTGGGGATCAGATTCCTCCTCCTCAGAGTCCAGAATACCAGCAGGTTCACCACTGCTCTCTTTTTCAATTAGGGACTTAAAGGAAGGAAAGGCTTTTTTTGAAAGATGGGAGGTATTTTTCATTTCCTTGTATCAGAACAGTACCTTTAGTATAATAATTGATGGTCAGAACTGGATTTCTATATTTTCATACTGTCAGCCTTCCATCTCTACCAATACCTTCTTTCACTACAGTACATGATTAAAGTGGATTTCCAAGCTTGTACCACTGTGGTATAAAATATGAGGTTATTGATGGTCCTTCTACATAGTCTGCATAGAGTTCATGATGGTTCTGTTTTCATATTTTTCCTTTGTACTTTTTCTTGGCGTTAGCAGTAGTGGCAGTAGTGCAGTGGGCTGGATACTCCACTTCTCTGTGTAGAGTGTTTACCTTTTCCATGGCAACGTCTCTGTGAGCTAGCGGTTAGCAACGTAGCTAGCGATCAGCGATTTAGCTAACTGTTGTTAAAACAGGTCTACTGGAAGGGTTTTCCTTGTATAGATGTCCTGAGTCTGATAGTCCCTTTCATTGACCCAATCCCTACATTTTGGTTCAGGATTTGGTGCTCTGGTTGCTGTTGTTGTCTGCTGTAGCCAGGTAGCTTAGCTTCCCCACTTCCTCTAATTGACCTTTAATTGACAGTAATTGTTTTTAATCCTGATGCAGGTGCATGTCAAGTCTTTTTCTTCTTATAGCTGATGTTGGTAGAATTTTTAAATAATGCGTAATTTTTGGTCCAAAAATCAAAATATCTTCAAGAGCTCATCTTATCCTTGACTGAAGGCTTAGGATCTCTATCTCTCTCTCTCTCTCTCTCTCTCTGTTTTCCTGCAGTGGCACCTCTGATGATGAAATGTGCAACTTCTATATAATGTATTATATGGACAGCAAGCATGCCATCCCCTACATGAACTGTATGGAGACCGGCTCCAAAGAACTATTTGAGCGTATTCCAGCTGAAGCCAATGTTCCCATCGCTATCAGTCCAGGTCATATGAACTCAGTGATGCATATGGGACACTCAGCAGGTAAAAGGCATTAACCATTGTCTCAGATCAATACCTCAAACCCAGTGTTATCAATTTAAGTATCCATTTTGTTGTTCCATTGGATAGAATGTGAATTTATGCCAATGTAAGGTACACGCTTTTTCACACATTTATCAATTTCTTGCTTTACTTTTATTATTTCTCAAAATTGACCTGGCATTGTTATTGTCCCAAAGGTCATCAAGACAACAGATCACTGTTTGACACAAACAAAGGAGAGCAGGCTCTGGATCAAGGTGAGTTCATGGCAAATAAGTGGCATCAGTTTGTTATTACAACCACACCATTTTCTCTAGCCATCTACTATGACTGACACTGGTCATATGACATTTACGTGATCGTAGGAAAACACTGAGAGTGTGTTATTAAGAGTATACTTAGCATAAGTTTACAGAGAATAATAGTTGACATCAAGACTGCATGATTTTGAGATAACTGTACAACTGAGGAGGAGTTCAAGTACCTCTAGGTCTCGTTCACGAGTGAGGGAAGGATGGAGCGTGAGATCGACAGGCGGATCGTTGCGGCGTCTGCAGTAATGCGGACTCTGCACAGATCCGTCGTGGTGAAGAGAGAGCTGAGCCGAAAGGCGAAGCTCTCGATTTACCAGTCGATCTTCGTTCCTACCCTCACCTATGGTCATGAGCTTTGGGTAGTGACCGAAAGAACAAAATCGCGGGTACAAGCAGCCGAAATGAGCTTCCTCCGTAGGGTGGCTGGGCTCTCCCTTAGAGATAGGGTGAGAAGCTCAGTTATCCGGAGCAGGCACGTGCACACATAGGGCCCTAGGCCCCTTTTTGCCTCGTATTAAAAAGTGCCCTCTCTCTCTGTGTGTGTGTGTGTGTGTGTGTATGTGTATGTGTGCGTGTGTGTTTATTTGTTTGTTTTAAATAACATTAATAAATTCCTGTTAGGGATGTAAAAAAAACAAGAAAACGGCGGTACAAAAACTGTACCCATTTCTTGTAATACGGGGTTGTTGTGTGTGTTGAGCCTGCTGCTTCTTTATCTGTTGCGGCTCCGCTCGGTCACAGAGCCGCCGGGGGAGGGGGGGTACCTGTGAGTTATAGTTAACTAGTCGCCGTCCACTTATTCAACGTGCTTGAATATGGGTAATATTTCAGAAAAACGCTCTATTTTAGTCAATGTGTCAGCTTCTGTTTTTGCTGGACGTTGGAGCACGCCGCATCAAATCAGCACAGAGCAGATCGTGTGGGACAGGAAATCGTGTACAAAATACAAAATAAAACACCGGGTTAATTTTCAAAATAGAATGCACCCTGTTTACGACGGATCATATTTCCTTCACTACAGGTCTGAAGTACAGGTCCGAGGTTTAGATATAAAGTTTATTGTGACGTTGCTACTATTGTGTGGGCTAACAAAATAATAATAATATAGTAATTTCAGCATTCTGGGGATATAAGCTGTATTGTTACTCATGTTGACAATCATTTGTTGACACAAAATAAATGGCAATTTCATATCACTTTCACCTACAGGACACACAGCTAAGTAGTTAGCTTTCTATTAGCACTTTATTTTTTAATTTTACATTAATTTCCATATTGTGTAAAGGACCGAGAAAAAAAAAAAAATCTGCATGCACATGCTGCCCTTTTCTGACTTTGAGCCCCTGCCTCTCTATAATCATGTGCATGTCCCTGATCCGGAGGGAGCTCGGAGTAGACCCGCTCCTCCTCCGCATCGAGAGGAGCCAGATGAGGTGGCTCGGGCATCTAATCAGGATGCCTCCCAGACGCCTCCCTGGTGAGGTGTTCAGGGCACGTCCCACCGGTAGGAGACCCCGAGGAAGACCCAGGACACGCTGGAGAGACTATGTCTCTCGGCTGGCCTGGGAACGCCTCGGGATCCCCCGGGAAGAGCTGGACGAAGTAGCTGTGGAGAGGGAAGTCTGGGCTTCCCTGCTTAGGCTGCTGCCCCCGCGTCCTGACCCCGGATAAGCGGAAGAGGACGGTACGGTACGGTGTACAACTGAACAACTGCTCTGTTATGGGCACTTCTGATTTTGAAATATTAAATAACTAGATAAACTGATGCTAATAATATTGTGACCAAACTGGTTGCTGGATACAGTATATAACAAAACTGAGAACATTCCTTTGCAACGTCACTAAAATGTAAAAGTATTTCAGAATTGTATCATACAATAATTGTAGTATTTTTAAGGTGAAGTTTGGGGTATTTGATGTTATTTTTAATTAAACAAACAAACTAAGTTAAAAATACAACTTCAGTGCAACAAAACACTGCTCTCTCGGACCCCACCAGAACAGGTTTCTGCAGAAATGCAGCAGTGTATGGAGAGGAGAACTATTTTTATCAAAGGGGAATTACGATACATTTTAAATGGCGATTGTGATAGGGAATAATAGAGATGGTGCACTTGTATGTTTTTAAGTGAGTATTCATTGTCTTATTCTTGTGTACTATAGAAATGACAAGTCAAATCAGTTCTGTTCTGGTAATTGTAAATATCCCCTGTGTGGGACTTATAGTATCTTAATGATGACATGAAATAGATTCAATGTTATGATGGTTAGGGAGGGGGACAAAAAATGTCCTAATGAGTAAAGGTCAGTGTTTCCCACATATTTTTTTTAGACTATGGTGGTTGGACCTCAGTCTAAATCTCTAAGAAGATCCGGGGGCGTGCTCTTCCAGAAGAAAATTACTGTTATATCTAGGCTGCGAAACTAATCTACACTTACATCTTTTGTGCAGACATAGCCTACATGTCAACGTATCTGTATTTACTCCATTTAAATTGCGTAGCCTACAGCAAAGATTTTAGAGCGTATAATATTGATAAACTTTATTATATAGCACCTTTCAAAAAACATATTTATAAAGTGCTTCACAAACATGAAAACAAATATACACAATTCAGTTACACACAATAATTACAAGGAAATCAAGAAATAAACAAAGACAATGAATAAATTAATGTAATTAACAATAATAAAAGCATAGGTCAGAAAGAACCTAACCTCCAAAAATACATTTTTAAAAGAGGAGACTGAGGTAGCTTGTTTGATTTCCAATGGAAGTGCAATCCACAGTTGAGGAGCCCTTAAAGCAAATGCTCTACCACCCTCTGTCTCAGGGCTTGTTCTGGGGACTGAGAGCAACGACTGGTCAGCAGATCTGACAGTACGAGGAGTAAGAAGGTCAGTAATATAGGATGGGGCAAGAGTGTTCAGTGATTTAAAAGCAAGCAGTACATTTTTAAAATCAATCCTGAACACCACAGGTAACCAGTGCAATGAGGCAAGAATAGGGGAGATATGGTCATATTTACGGGTTTTAGTAAGGACCCTAGCTGCAGTGTGCAGTTTTTTGTTGTTGTTTTTTTAAAAGATTTTCGGCTTTTTGCCTTTATTGTAGCTAGTAGGTGGCAAATTTCATGAAGATCAAACAACGTTTTTGGTCACATGAGGCGCCACTAGCGTTTGGTGGCGCTACAGCGTCTACTGGCCACACCCATGCCCAGTCACATTGAAACTAAATGGGTTTCACCAGGTGTGATGTTTGCCAACAAAGTATGGAGGTGGAGACTTGTATGTTTATGGCAACCATCAACTGCCACGCCCACTAGGTATAACACAGGCGAAAATTTTATACAACTTGTCATCTTCAAGTTCTGAGGATGATACTGACTGAATTTGAAGTCTGTGGAGTCAAATCTGTATGTGTAAAGTACGAGGCATGGAAATTGTGAAAAATCGCAACTTTGAAAAAACATTTCGACTTCCTATTGGGCCTAGGTTAGGGTTCCAAGTGCGCCCGGTTTTGTGCATGTAGGAGGCGGGGCTTTAACTTTTAATGGTCCAGGGAGCGCTGTGGAGCCATTTTGCAATTTAAAAGCCCCAGATCATATCAGAAATTAACATTTGTGACTCTTGATGAATGTGCGAAATTTGGCGGGTGTAAATGGGAAAAGGCATTAGGGGGTACTACTGAGCTGTTGTGCCAAGCCCAGGGTCAGTTGTGGTATCAAATTAAAGGACTCATGAATTTTAACTTATGTGCCAAATTTGGTGAGTCTGCGAACATTATAAAGTCCTCAAAATGGTGTCGGAAAAATGAAAATCGGTGCACACCATTCAACATGGCCGACTTCCTGTTGAGTAAAAAAATTTCACAAAATTAATTTCCAGGTATACCAATGAAACCTATGGCATATGGAAATTTCATGCAGATCAGAGAAACTTTTTGGTGACATGACCCAACGTTTGGGGCTGCTGTGGAGTCGCCTGGCCACACCCATGCACAAACATGTTAAATTCTAAAATTGCCAACCAGATGTGTGACGTGTGTGCCCAGTTTGGTGAGTTTTCATGCACAGTGGCATAAATATCGACGGTGCAACCGGTGCAGCTGCACCGGGGCCCAGACACCGTCAGGGGCCCATGAAGGAAGAAAAAAAAGCTGTATTGTTTTTATGAATGAAATAGCTTCTCCAGACTTGAGACTATTGAGAGCAGCAGAGTGCTTCTCTGGACTCAGTGGACCGGCTATACTCTTTATTGAGAACAGCAGAGCAAGGACTTTGGACCTGAGCAGCGTGAGTACAGCTTCTTTTTGTTATGAAGTGGAATTAGTGGGATTTAAATCTATGGCAATGTACTTGTAACCTCATATGTTGGAAAAACGATTGTGTGATATAGGTGCCACATCCATTCATTAATGCTGTGTTTTTGTAAGGCATATAATGAGCTGTGTTTGTCTTGATGGTTATGCTTATGGACATACTGTGCAAGATATCTTTGTGTATCTTTGTTAGTGTCGGCTATATTTGAATGTTTGATAGTTTGGAGGTATCATCAGGATGTGATAGTTTGAGCCCAGGTCAGGGCAGGCTGTTAGATAAGTGTTGATATGGAGCTTTGGCTGCTGTCCGTGGTGCTGAAAGGCTGGTTTACAGGATGAGTGTGTGGACTAACTTCATGTACTGCTATAGTCTACATCAGGGATCTCCAAACTATTCCACAAAGGGCCATGTGGCTGCAGGTTTTAGTTCCAACCAATCAAGAGCACACCATTTGACCAATCAGCTGTCTGAAGACTGAGATCAGCTGATTAAATGAATCAAGTCTGGTGTGCTCCTGCTTGGTTGGAATGAAAACCTGCAGCCACATGGCCCTTTGTGGAATAGTTTGGAGACCCCTGGTCTACATGGTGACTATAGCAGTTCTCTCAAGTGGCTGTGCGTGTCTGTGTCCAAGCGTGTGTGTGTGCGCTTGTGTTGGGCGGGGGTGAGGGCACACAAAAAAAAGTCACCATGATGTTACGCTGCTGTTCATGCATATTTAGTTCTCCAAAAATGCAATTGTTTCAGGAAAAGGAAAAAAAAATAAAAATCCTATAGTTTCAATAGGGTCAGTGCTCGGGCCCTAATTAATCAAAATGCTACAATGAATATGTAATATAAAAACACTTTGAGTGGTCAGAAGACTAAAAACATGCTATGTAATTGCAGTCCATTTATCATTTTACCATTTCGTTGTTAAAAGTAATTGCCTTTTTAGACTGGAGACCCACCTGATGTGTATTATGGTCAGGGATGGATTGGCCATTGGGAGTACGGGGATTTTTCCAGGTGGGCCAATCAATAATGGGCCGATGGCTGCCCGTTTTTTTTTTTTTATTTGTTCATTTAGTTTTTGCCATGGTAACTCTCCCGGCCCAGGGGCAGAGACATGCACCGGCCCACAGAGCTCCGCTGCAGCCTGCAGACACAGCAGAGGCCCATTGGCTTGTCTGTCTAAAGAATACCTGGCTAAATGGTCCTATGATAGGCTACAGAGACCCAGGAGTTCCACCCACGCATGTTCTTGCCCCCCCCCCACACCCCTCGTCCAATCACCTTTAATGACAAGCAGTCATGACGAGAGAGCGAGTGAGACAATACACCAGAACAGGAAAATCGAAGCGACAATTACAAAACGGAGAATGCGGGTAAAAAACGAAAAGGCGGAGCTGAAAAACTGAGGAAAAAAAACTCTTGCGACCGACGCTGCTAAGAGCAAAAAACTGTCAGAAATGTTTGCTGCTGTGGCCAACGGAGCCAGCAGCCTGATCTCTCAGAAATACGTGACTAGCAGCAGTGGTTCCTCTCAGCAGCAGGTGTGTCAGAGTGAGGCTCCCGCTGCCATGGTGGTGCAGCAGCAGGTTGAGGAAGACTCTCCACCATGTGGAAATGGTGATACAGTCAGGTGTGAGCCTGCCAGCATGGTGTGGATAAACACTCATTAAATGTTCAGAACGGTTACTAACTGTCTATCAACTTTACTTGACATAATAAATAACAAACTCTGCATAGTGTGGTGTGTTACAATTAAGCCTAAATCTAGTTATCTAAAGTATTGGAAAACAATCATATTCATATACTATCCTGATTAACAGGCAATTAATATCACAAAGGAATACAAAAAAAAGAAAAAAGAAAACATCTTGAGATTGGGTCTCATCTGTCACACAGAGATAGCACTGTAAAGGGTATAGCACATATCTTATCTAGTTCTGTACTCCAAAAAAGGTATATTTTAGATAATAAAAAAATAATAATAATAATCGTAAATGAATAGAGTATAAGTGTATAGGAGTCCTAAGCCAGATAGTCAATAACTGGGGTCCACCTTCTTGTAAAAACAGGTACTTTTAGCTGCAATTAGGCAGTCATATATTCCATCGTGTAGACATGTTTTACTTTCTGTAACCACTGAGTGATCATGGGAGGGTCAGGCTTCATCCAATTGATAGTAACAATTTTTCTTGCAATCATCAACAAATTATGTAATATATAACATTGTTCTGTGGTAAACAGGTGATCAGGAAACACATCTAATAAAAATAACAAAGAGTCCATAGGAAAGTCCACTGTCAACATTTTTTCCAGTTCTTCTTTGACATTTTTCCAAAATGTTTGTAATTTTGGGCAGTCCCAAAATATATGAGTATGGTCGCCGACCATACCACAGTTCCTCCAGCATTTGTTGCTGGGGTTGTTCTTGGAAACAAAAGTTATTAGTGGTGTCCTGAAGAACCTAGTTTTGACCTTCCAGTCAAATTCTTTGTATAGTTGGCTTCCAATCCCCTTGTGGCATCTGGAACCGGTGTGTCATCATCTATTATTGCATTCAGCTCCAGTTCCCATTGTTGCTTGATGTGTAGTGTATTGTCTGACATATCCATCATTAATTTTTTGTACATGTGGGATATTAGTTTTTTTTGTTAAAGAACGGTGTTCAAACAGATGTATGAAATAGCTTTCTATATTTGTAGGTTCCTTTTGTATTTTTTCTCAATCTGTATTTTTTGTGACATAATGTCTGATTTGTAAGTATCTACAGTATATAGATCACTTAAAGGTAAGTCAAATTTGTCTCTAAGTTGTGAAAAAGATTTAAATACCTGTCCATCCAGGAGTTGATTTATAAGTAACAGGATTTTCCAAACATATTAATATATCATCTGCGAAAAGTGCCAGTTTATGCTGGTTATTTCCTTCATCAAGTATTCCCTGTATGAGAGGATCAGATCTTATCAGTTCGGCTAGCGATTCAATGCTGAGAGCTAACAAAGCATCTCCTTGACGTGTGCCACGTCCCAGCGGGAAGAACTCCGAGCAATGCCCGTTCACTCTAACTCTGGATCTTGGGTTTTTATAAAAAGTTTTGATCCACCTCACAAAGATATCATTGAAGCCCATTTTGCTGAGAGTCTATTCTAAGAAGGTCCAGTCGACCTTGTCGAATGCCTTCTCAGCATCTAAGCTGAGAAGCATCGACGGGATGTCCCTCTTGGCTGCAAGTGACTGCAAGTTCAAGGCTCTGCTTACATTATCAGTTCCCTGTCTATTGTTAATAAAACCCGTCTAGTCTGGCTTTATAAGTTTTCTAATATGTTTTTGTATTCTATTCGCTATAATGGTAATAAGTCAAGATTTTAAGATCTACACATAGGAGACTGATAGGACGGTAAGATGTACATAGAGTCCAGGGTCTTTATTGTCTTTATGAATAGCACTTATCACTGCATCTGACCATGACCCAGGGGGGTATCCTTCTGTTAGAGCGTAATTATAGACTCTACACAAAACTGGAGTTAACTCATTCATCAGGGTTTTATAATATTCTCCAGGAAGGCCATCTACTTCTGGAGATTTGTTATTTTTAAGTCTGAGAATATTTTCCTTGATTTCTTCTTCCGTAATTGGACGTGTCATTGTATCTGCCTCCTCTACTGTTAATCTGGTTAAATTAATTGAATTAAGGAAGGACTCAATCTTTTCTTTTTTATGAGGCTGATCTTCAGCTGTATACAGCTTTTGGTAATAAGTAGCAAATGCCTCTGAGATATCTTTTGGTTGGGTTATTTTATGCACTTCTCTATTAGATTGAGCTCTGTAGGCGGCTTGCTCTGTAACCAAATTCGTAGTACTTCCTGTTAATAAATCGCAGTGCTCCTTCTGCCTTGTAGGTCAACAGGTCATCCAATTTCTGTCTCTTCTCTTTTAATAATATTAGAACTTGGTGTTTTTTCGATTGTTGATACTGTGCCTCTAACTTTTTAATTTGCCTCTCTAATTCAACCTTAATTTTAAGTGCTTTTTTCTGTCAAATGAGTCTCTTGTATCATTGCTATAGAACAGTGTAGTTTTTTAAGTTGGTTGAATATTTTTTTCTCATAATTGGACTATTCATATCCTTTACATTATAGCTGATACAGTTTAAACTATCCATGAATTATTAATTTATGCTTTTTAGTATACTCTCCTTTCAGCATTTTACAAATACACCTTAAATCAGAAAAAACTGAAATTATGCATAATGACAGTGACCCATGTTCAATCTCAAGGCAAAATAGAACAAATAGCATTAAAGAAACAAAATATAGTGAGCTTCCAAATACCCAACTGGGTTTTTCAGTGTTATTTTGTTGTTCAGCTACTTAAAATCTGAACACGAACCACTCCCTGGTGAAACCTAGGCTGAGGAGGGTGACTGCTCCTCTGTGGGGAACACACACACAGTGTCGGAGCTGCTGTCGTCCAGCTGGCGAAGCGGTCGTTGCTGCTCGGTATGCGGGTAATACTCGCGCTTTACTGAGCTCCGTCCATTGTAGTAAAACTTGGCATTCTTCCTAACGTTGGTTGTTTTGAACTCCATAGTGAGACTCGGCATCATTCATCTCCACTGAGGAAAGCTCTGACATCCGCAGCTGGTAGCACCGCCGGGTCTTTCCCTCGCCTCTCTCCCACGGTGCTCCACCTGTAGTGGGACAGTTTGCTCTCCATCCGCTCCCTCTCATCCACACGGGCCTGGATCCCGAGCTCCCGTAGCGCCGGGAGAGCATGTGTTAGCGTCGAGTAGGTCTTTTCACCACCACCCGTTAAGATTCTTAGCTGTGCTAGGTAGATGCATTTGGCGCTGATGTTTTTCTGCTTTAACTGTTTGATTGCATCACGCACCTGGGCTCTCTTTTTTTGCAGCTCCGGGGAGTAATCCTGGTCGAAGAATATCCGCTCTGTTTTGTATAGGATCTGTCTTTGGCTCCGTGCGCAGATATTTTGCCATCTGGCGTTGATGTACATTTAAACACACAAGCCCTTAATAACAGTAGTATACTGAACAATATCCCATATATTTTGGAGACTTGAATTAGTTTTAACTGTAAAATGTTAAACTGGTGAACAAGCAATAAACCATAAACACTGACTGAAAAAAAAAAAGTAAAGTATCATAGGCTACATATGTGTTATGGTGTTAGATCAATGTCCTTCATGAACAAATTGGACTATGGGCACGAAGAAAGGTGCATGTTGACACTTAAAACACTTTAACTCTGGTGACCTGATTTGGGGGAAGTCACTATTGGTAGAAATTATCAAAAAATGTGAAAATAGCAGATCTACATGCTCAAACCACATCACATTGCAACATGTGAGTTGTAAACTTGCAGATTTGCAATTATGTGTGGCATCCTTTGATGAAAATAGTGGTTAAGTGGTTAATAAAAGCAACAAATCAATTAATGTGCATTTAAGGCAATAAATTCAAAAAAAAGAAAGAAATCGCCAAATATATGAAATTACGCTTCAAGTTGTGTAAAAATCAGCCTCTGTCTCTGCTCCCAAATGCTGTGGGTGTGCCCGCTGAGTTCGCTGAAACTCCGCCCCCTACCAAGTGTCACCTGTCAATCAAAGTCACCACCTCTACCCGAAACATGGACGCTACGTCTGTGAGCTTTCAGCTGCTAGCTCGGCTAACTGGCTACCTGTGGACTGTAGTAGTAGTAGTGTTAGATGTAGTAACAATAACTCACCACTGGGCAGATTTACCACTTAGGAGAGAGGACACTCGGTCTTATATAGTAAGGGAGAGACCAAGGTCACGCGGGTACGTCACTATGTCACGGAGTAGCCGTTTTTTGCAGGCTCAGAAAATGGAGAGGGTGAGAAACAGTTTAAGGCTTTATCTCCACAATTCAGTACTGTATAGTTATCAGCCTTTTAACATGTTTTCTGGAACCATTTTTCAACATGTATAATATGTTTAGAAGTAAATCAATGAATTGACTTTACATAGACTTTAATGAACAGGATATAATCCATTAGTCAGATAGTGAACTGCAGGAGAGCCAGGGGGAGCTTGGTCTTCTATCGCAAATGTTAGTGATCATTGATGTTATACCTGCTGCTGGGACTGCTGTCAGCACAGACCTGCTGTCACCCGGGGCGGCTATGGCTCAGGAGGTAGAGCAGTCGTCCTTCAATTGGAAGATTGGTGGTTTGATTCCCGGCTCCTCCAGTCCACATGTCGATGTGTCCTTGGACAAGACACTTAACCCCAAATTGCTCCCGTTGCTGTGCCAACGGTGTATGAATGTGTATGAATGGTGCAGCATCAGTGTATGAATGTGTGTGAAAGGGTGAATGACATGTCATGTAAAGCGCTTTGAGTGGTCGCACAGACTAGAAAGGCGCTATATAAGTACAGTCCATTTACCATTTACCCAGGGTGACAATGCAGGACAAGTTGGCAGAAGAAGCTGGAGATGGGGTTAACAGCTTAACAGCTCATCCTCTCTGTGTCTTATTTGTGCTGATAAACTTTGGAATATAGTACACCACTCTGCAAAGTATGCTGTCGGGAAATCGTCTGTCTGAAAACACTTACCACAAATAATAATAATACAAACAACACTGCCAAGGTTGAAGATTAAATCATTATAATTGTACAATAAGGAGACGGCATGCATACAGAATGACATCACCTCATCTTAAAGAGCAAAGAGTATGCCTAAACTATTATAGTTTCTAAGAGAACAAAATATATCATCTGTGATTGGTCAAACATATCAACCTAAATGATTTTACTCAATAGAAGATGAACACGGAGTAGAACATGTATGCATATGCACATCCTACACTCATGCAGTCCCAAAATCAGAGCCTTAGGTCGTAAATGATTTCTTGAAACTTCACCAGGGTCCCCACACCCAAGACGCTTCTATCATATTTGGACATAGGCCAAGATAGAAGAAGCGCAATGGGCCTCCTAATGATAATAAAACACATTCCACAAGACACATAATTATGAGGCAAAAGCAGTGACTACATCCACGATCTGAGATTAAAATGATCAAACCAATTGTCGTACCTAAGAGAAAATCCTAAATACAAGAAAATTGGTAAATGCAGCAAATCCTCGTAAATCACTTGTACGCATGATTTTAAGAAAGAATCTGTGCATATGAGTGTTTCTTGCATCTGGCCCAATATGTTCAAGTTAATCAGAGATCAGTCATATAAGAATGTGAGTCTTTGAAAAAGTTGTAGTGTCTCCTTTCAACTCACTTTAACTTAAGAAAAGAGGGGTATGAGCACTAGCTTATACAGTGCCCTAGACGTGAATCCATGACTCTCTAGTCTTTTTTTGGTCTGTTGTTTCTTGCAGGCTGACACATTTCCTTTTTCTATAGCCAACTTTTCACTGTCCCAAAAGAATCTATCTCAACCCACTTTCCTGTAGAGGATAATAAATATTGCTCTTTTTCATTTCAAAATGACTGTCCCAGATACATAATATATCCTTCCTAACAGCGCATTTACCCTGTTAATTTGCCTAAAGCTTAGTTTCCTTTCCCCTTTTTTCCATTCTTTCCTGTCCTTCTCTGTGTCTGTGCAGGTGGCCTCTATTCTCTTATGTCCAAGCTGCTAGGACAAGAGAGCAAGGACATAGTTCACATTCATAAATACAACCCCAGCAAGATGCAAAGAGTCCAGGCTGAGTTGGTGGCTCAGATTCATAGCTCAACACAAGATAAAGACCTGGACTCTACCAGTAGCAGACTAGCCTTCCGAATCAGGAAGGATCCTGTTTTGGTGAGGGACAGAGTCCACAAATTCCATCAACATGAGGCCACAGCCAAGCCACCAAGAAGCAAGCTGCTATCTGAAGGACAAGGTGGGTCCAGGATACTATATTATTAATATCACTGGTGCTGAAAAATAACCCGTTGCTTTTTATCTGTCCTTTAGTCCCAAAACGTTGCAGAGTTCTTTAAATTTTCTAAATTAAATGGTTAGGTGATAGACCCACCTTAGAACTCAGTGCTTCACCCACCAAAGCACATGTCCACATTTATAAGGGTTTTGTTTGAAATTCAATAACACCAAATAATACTAGGTAGGTCTTCCATTGTTCTCCTAACAGACTTCTTCATGGTATGGATTCCACCAGATGTTGGAAACATTAATTTAAGATTCATGTCAATATGATTGCATCACTCTATTTTTGCAGGTTTGCTACAAACCTCCTGTTCTACCACACCCACAAGGTGTTTTATTATATTCAGATCTGTTAACCGGAGAGGAAGTACACTGAACTCATTATCATGTTCATATAATCAGTTTGAGACTTTTTTTTTGTGACACGGTGCATTATCATGCTGGAAGCAGCCGTTAGAAAATGAGTACATTTTGGGTCCAGTGTTCAGAAGGAGGGGTGATTGCTGATCTGAACAGTCTGGGGTTTTATTATTAGGAAGTCCAATATCTTGATGGTGTTTAAATGTTCCTGAAACACATTCTGCATTCTGATGTAGGTGCTGTTGTTTTCAAGATTTGTGAGGGCTGAAAGGGGAGCAGAAGAGATGGCATCTTCTGTGGATCTATTGGCTCGGAATGCAAACTGGTAAAGGTTGCAGGTCATCTTGGATGTCGTCTTTGACGGGCTGAGGAAGCAGTTTCTCAAATCACTTAAGAATGGGATTGAATGCCACGGAGCAGTAGATATTTAGACTAGACACTGCAAAAAGTAAATAAAAGTACTAAAAATAACGAAGTTTGAGCTACTGGGTGCTGTGTCTACATGTGCCACCATCTTTTTGTTGGTCCATTTGTCTGTGTTCAAAACAATGAACACAATTCCATATTCAGTCTGGTAACTCCTCCTGTAAACAGCTGATGTTTGTTCTTGCGCCAGTGCTTGTTTTAATGGGGAAATAGGGAAAGTTGCTTTTTGTTCACATGTGGGTACAATGATCAGCTGTGGCTAATGAGGTAGAGCAGGTTGCCCACGATTCACGGGTTGGCAGTTTGAAGTTGTAAACGGTTTGGCTACCATGTCACATTGGCTTCAAAGTTCGGTGCTGTTCCTGTGGGCTTATTTCCGACTGAAGATGTAGCAGACCAACACTGGTCTGCTTCCCTGACTAAGAGTACAAACATCTCTCTTCAGACACTTGAATCTAGCAAAATCTCACGAGCCATTTCATCATAACGATGTAGATTTAACGTTACTTTGCCCTTATAACTTAAAAATACAACCACAAATTAATACATAGTAATGTGGGGTGATAACATTGCTGTCTGTTACATGCCAAAGTGCTAAATACATCCCAACTTAACTTTATGCAGCTACAAACTGCATACATTTTGTTTGATATATTATGCTAAATCAAATATTAAATATAAATATAAAATAAGTCAGTCTTAAAATGCACATTTATGTTCTGTACTTTGCCACAAGTCTTCAGTCAGGTGGTATACCCATTAAGCACATAAGCACATACACAGCATGTATGGTGATGTAATCAAATGCGTTGGGAGTGTTTGCTCACTGTGCCATTGTTGCTAGATGTTTCAACAATATCTAGCTGCTCTCTGTGACTTAACCACTTAACATACGCTGTTCCGTCTACGGGACGGTACGGATGTTAGGAGGTAGCCACACGTTATTCTGAATGTTTTAAACACCAACCCTTAAACATATATATTCATGCCGTACATCGTTGGAAAGCTTAGATTGTCCTGATTCATTCAAGACCACTCACGACTTATATGGTTGCAGTATGGTCACAGCCGTAATAGTATTAGCGATTAGCTCGGCTAGCCCCTGAGCTAAGTAAGAAAAGCTATAATGCCTACATACCTTCAAAGTCTTCCCTTTTTCCACAACGATCATCTTATGACTCAGCACTTTCTGTACAGCTCGCCAAATGTCCATTCTTGTGAAATATGAAATCCGTTTCCATAAAACCGGAATACTTTCCTCAATATGTCCATGTATTTAGTCCAACACGTAACGTAATAACACAAATAACAAACCATATACGGTCCGTTTACGTCATTTCCTGACATGCACGTCCATCTCAGAGTACACGTGACAAGATGTTTACGACCGTGAGCCTCTCCTGCTTCTGACGACACCACACACAAGCCAATCGGTGTTTAGGATTAGGCAGTACATGTCTCCAAAGCCAATGAGGACATGTAACCGACAACAATGACGACATGGCTTTGATTGACTACTGTTCTAGCCTATGGAAATATTCGGTGAAATGAAGTTGATAACCTTTTAGCCAATAGTCTGAGGTTTCTAACTGTGCGTGACACTAAGCTATTAAGTTTGGCTGTCCATAAACAAACTTCAAGCGTAACCGGCGTGCGCCCTGTGCGTAAAAGAGTTGAACCATATATCATTACGCACTCGGCATTTTGGTACACGGTTGGTTCTTCTTCGACTTGACATATGCCTTATAGCAAAATAAACAGATAGATAGATAGATATGGCCAAACAAAAAAATATGGTTATATGTAATAATAATAATAATAATAATAATAATAATAATAATAATAATATGGCGTCAGCTTTCATTAGAGACCAAGATTTTGATTGTAGGCAAAGGGGATGTGAAGTTATAGGTGTTTGATTGTGGTTATACAGCTTTGGTAACCATGGTAACCAAGTGTCCATTTGGAGTCTCCAAAAAGGACCTAAGGAAAATGCATGGACATACCTATTGAAAAATAATTCTGAAAAATTCATCTTTTGGTCTTTTGACTCCAAATTTGGACTGCACGAAGCCAAGACCTGTGGCTGTGGCCTCATTGTGTCTATATCCTGCTGAGAGGTCCCTGAATGTCTGTACACGTCATTGTAAAGGCAAACCTACAGGCGAGTAAACAACCCCATCATTGTAACCTCTGCCACTCTTTGTCAGTAAGTCACAGAATCACACAGACACTTTTACAAGAATCCTGAGAGTGTTTCCTTTCCAATGATACCAGACACATCTCTGAGTCTCAAACTATGTGGGATCTGTGATGCTCACAACTTGGGCATGTCATTTAGGCTAACAGCATAAAAAATAGGGGCGTATGTTAAGTGGTTAAATAAACAACTGCACCCTCACATTTATACATTGTCCCAATGTCTGACATACCTCCTACAAAATATGCAGGTATATACCTGCAAAATGTAGGACAGAGGATAAGGCAGCAGTCTGTTGATAGGCGCATGAAATTACTGGAAAAAGCTTTATTTAATAATTATTTAAAATGCATCGCTAATAACAGATAAAACATTACATAATTACTTATCCAAATAAGATCACATATAGAATTACTTAGATTAGCCTACTATTGTAAGCTATACTGTACAACCATATAACTCTTTCTTCTCAACATTGATTAAACCAGGGGTGATTCTAGGATCAGACCTTTAGGGGACCTTTAGCTCCTAAACCCCCTGCTAAATTACACATTTCAGTGGATAACGTAAATTACAACAAGAAATATTAATATATAGTAGAGTGGTCTTCTATAGTGTATAATAATAATGGTTCAGAATAAACAATCACAGATTTCTACAGAGAGGTTAGTGTTAGATAGTTAATACACTCTGAGGGAAACAATATTAATGACAGAACTATCCAGAGTAAAAATAGTTATGTTAATAAAACCATTTGAATTTTTAGGGAAAAAATACAATGATAATTTATTACATTTAGGGGTGCTGAGATCAAAGTTAAGGTTACAACATATGACAATACTGACTGAATGAGTGATTTACATATTCGATGATTTGAATGGATTGTTCAAGTTTTGATTAAATGTATGCAACTTGCAGTCCTACTATCCCTATACCATATTCATAAAAAGAAACACCTCTAATAGTGGTAAAACCTGAATGTAATTAAATGAGACTCCATGGAAATAATTCCAATATCAGGTCTGTTAAAGTGAAAATCAGTATTTTATAACACAGAATGAGGAAAAAAAACATAGTAGTAGAGTAGTACCATGTCTGGTGCAAAAATGTCCCTAGTTATGCAAACACATATCTGTACTTAAGTCATTCCTTGTGCAGTTACTACAGCTCCACACAGCACTTGCAGCTTTGTCTACATAAACAGGCCACTGTGGTATTAGCTTGGTTATAGGCTCTCTAAAACTGCCCACAGAGGGTACAAATTAAACTATGTCAGCCTTCAAATTGTTGTTGTTTTAAATTGTGTACTTATGAAATATTCAAGAAAATATGAGTGCAAGTGGTCTTTTGCACTTTCAGTATCTCTATTACAAGTGAGAAATATTTTTTAAAAATAAGGCGTTCTGTGACATTGTCGTCATATTCATGTGATTGCATTACGATCATGATTACGATGAACCTCAGTTGTCTTCATCTTAACCAGGACTCACACAGCTATAACAAGAAGACCTCAATTGAATTGAATTAGGGACCGAGCCGAAAGGCAAGAGGGCGAGAACTCCAGAGGAGTCCTGCCCTTGCCTGGAGGCAAGGACCCTATTGTTTTTGTGTCGTTTATTAGGGACCGAGCCGAAAGGCAAGAGGGCGAGAACTCCAGAGGAGTCCTGCCTTTGCCCGGAGGCAAGGACCCTATTGTTTTTGTGTCGTTTATTATTCTATCGCCTCTTTGAGCCTTAATTCGAACTCTCTAGCGCCACCTAGAAACACTAAAACGGCCACTATGCCTGATAGGAATGTCGTAGAAAGATCAAACCAAAACTCAATTATTTGTCTGATCAAGACCTACAAATCACGCACGGACACCCCTGACCTATGATTTTTGACGATTTGTCAGGCATTTCAAAATATATACATTATTCCTGCATACTTTCAGCTACAGACTCCATTCAAACGTCAACATGTAGCCACAAGTCTCATCTATAGATGTGTGTAATTTGGTCGGGCTATGTTTTATGCTTCTTGATCTTCGGACCCCCATGTGCACCTTGTTCCTCTCCCATTCAAATCTCCATACTGTCTGTGCATGCTCTGTCCTCATGCTGTCGAGTCGTTAACTACCATTGCAACGACTGTGTGTGTGTGTGTGTATGTGTAGCTGGCTCATTTGTGCTGTGCAGTCATCCTGATTCATTCAAAAGGTGCCTCAGTTTTCTGTTTATAGTTCAAGTTTATTGACTGTATTATGTTTTTAGATATCTGTGCAGTCTGTCAGCTGTTTCACTGACATTGCTGTCAAAGTCTAGATCATCAAACACGAATTACAAGAGCATGACCTACAAACATATCGACAGGTTTCACTGGAAATAATAAATTCTTCTACTGTTTGACTCATCAAAGTGTTGGCAGTTAATTTCAGTTGCTCAGTCTAAATGGAGAGAGAGAGAGAGAGAGAGAGAGAGAGAGAGAGAGAGAGAGAGAGAGAGAGAGAGAGAGAGAGAGAGAGAGAGAGAGAGAGAGAGAGAGAGAGAGAGAGAGAGAGAGAGAGAGAGAGAGAGAGAGAGAGAGAGAGAGAGAGAGAGAGAGAGAGAGAGAGAGAGAGAGAGAGAGAGAGAGAGAGAGAATCTATATGTGTGAGTTTGTGTGTGAGTGTATATATGTGTGCGTGTAGTGATCTACTTATTGCAGTGTCCGATAAAAGCCCAGTGTACACGGCCCGATGTGCGCAAGGGGGCGAGGTCCCGCCCAACGCTGCTTGCAGCTTTAATTAGTCTTGAATTTGAACATTATTACTTTCATTAAATATTACCATAAAGCCTGTACATAAAATTATAATAAACCTTATATTAATTAGACCTTATATCAGCACTTCCACCTCAGTGGTCCTCATCTGTGAGAGGATGTTTTACGCTTTTAGACTCAGCCAGTCGTACAGCTGCTGGATTTTTTATTTGTAAAAAACACCACGTATCATTGTCCTTCCACTTCACAATTATGCGCTACTTTGTGTTGGTCTATCACATAAAATCCCAATAAAATACATTTAAGTTTGTGGTTGTAACGTGACAAAATGTGGAAAAGTTCAAGGGGTATGAATACTTTTGCAAGGCATTGTATACACCCCAAGACACAGGAAAGTGTGGGCCCCAAGCCATAAATTACTCTTAACAACTTACCATGTTCTTCTCATCCCGGAACTCAGAGCATGTACCTCATTTTGACATAAACCAGAATGAGTGTCAAAAGCAGTGGCCCCTAAAGACAACAAAAGAGCATTCCTCTCTTAACACACACAGGTACAAAGTAAAAGTGATCTTACTTCCACAATCTTGTATTAAAATGATAAACAACCATTTGATCTTTCATTACTTTTATAGCCGTATTAGGTCACACTGGGCAGAGGCCCATTCAGTCCAGTTGTATTTATAACTCAGGATCTGTATACACAGAACAAATTTCAAATTTCAAAATGTTCAGTGTAGCACACTGTACTGAATTTTAAGATGTCCTGTACTATAGGCTTATGAGTTATATAATGCGTTAAACCGAGCACTGTGAAAATCAAATAACATTAGTGGTAAATTAATCTTTCTCTTAGCTAGTCACAATAACTAAATTAAAAACCAAACAAAATGTGCTTTTCAATGGTAGCACTTAAAAATGTCAACTTCACTCTATATGACTTTGATTTACCTATCTAATAAGAGACCAAATTGTTAACGATATCCTGGATTTGAAAATGTACTGTAATGCAGGGAAAAAATCTTAGCCTTGTAATCCATGGCTTTCTGGGAGAGAGATTTGTCTTTTCTAGTTTGAAAAACAAACCTGAACCTAAAATACAGATACAGTATGTTGTGTCATGTAATGGTGCTGACATTAGCGCCTTAGCTGTTGGACTTAGCGTTACTGACTATATTCCTATAAACTGTTAACATAACGTTAACAGGAAACAAGTGAGTAATGTTTAAGGTAAACCCAAATTGGTCATTAATTACTAATGCAAGCTAACTTAGCAATCTATTCAGTCAATGTGAGCTTGGCTAAAAAGTTAGCTTTGATGGTGTTAAGCTTAAATTAGAAGGTCAGATACATAATATAATAAACATAAAACGGCATTAAACAGTGTTTGACCACAACATCGTTTGCCTTACAACTTACTTATAAAGTCTTTCCAAGGGCTGGATAGAAATGTGCTGTGTCCCTGCTGCTTCTCCTCGATCCAGTCTGAGCCAGTCTAAAAATAAATAAAAAATATCAAACAATTTACACACATTATTAAAATGGGATTACATTGCTCATACATCAATTTAATGATGTTGTGATGTATAGGTTTTCATCATACAATGTGTTTGGACGCTCAATAGATGACACTTCAAAATGGAGCGTGATCAAGTGTAGATGTGTAGTCGCTTTCTTGTGCAGACATTGCTGTGACTGTATGTGCTTACTAGTTAAATTTGCAATAAATTAAATTACAGACAGAATGCTAATCGAGATTATCAATACAATTTTTACAAAATGTATCTAATTGGTACAGTGTTAAAAACACACATTTTCATTCTGAAAATTCAAACTGAAATTCTATATCAGGTTGTATAACTCCATTAACTGAAGTAATTCTGTTGATTGGTTGTGTCTGCTTTCCCTCTATGTTATAGCCTGCAGCCGCAATGTTACCTCTACACTGATAAAAACTAAAAAGCTCAAATTTAAACACTGAATAAAAGAAGACTACTAACATATATATTTTGAGGATATAATTCCTGGGGGACTAAAAATAAACATCCAAACCCAACTAAGAATAAGCATTGCCAGCACAAGTTCAAACCAGTTCTGTCCAAGCAGCATGGGTCATTAGTAACATTTGATATTAGCGCCAGTTGAGTTATCAGACTTAACCATTGATTGTTTATGAAGACTAATCTTACTGCAAAGTTTTCTAAACCATGATTTTGTAACACGTGTTATAAAGGACATATGAATATATAAATTTAAACTTTTATTACTTATGTGCAAAACTTTATGAAAACTATTACGTTTGAAACAGTCTACAACCAAAGGATTTTTATATATATTTTCTTAGTAATTCATAATGGTCTAATCAACAAATCTTTAATTATTATACTAATAATTTGTTCATGAACTTTTTTCATTATTAACTACTGATTTATAGAAGACTTACTTATCTGATGTGGTCACATTGCATTCATTCATCATTCACAGAGATATATTGATGGTCTGTCATGATTAAGTTATCATTAACTAATGTCTCAGTAATGACTGTGAATAAATTACTACTGATCATTATTATAAATTATTACGCATTTGAACTTGACCTTTTTCTTTTGTGTAGATATCTGACCATTGTGTACTTACAAACTTTACCCATCTGTTTTTCTTGGCATTGGCTCTATTCTCTTGTAGTTTGAAGCTCCCCATTCCATATTCATATATGCGTGAAAAATATGTTTTCCTTCATTTTTTCTCTATATATAGTACCCAAACCACAGTACCACAAAATAGGCTTGCACATTTTATGAAGGTGACCTATATGGTAAAATAGTAAACAGAATGGACCTACAGATGTGGACAAATTTGTTGGTATCCTTACAACTCCTTGAAACAATGCTTTGTTCCTCCTGAAAAGTGATTAAGTTAAAAGCTAAAATTTTCTCATGTGTACCTGTATGCCTTTAGTATGTCATAGAGCAAAGCAAATGAAGTGTAAAAAGATATAAATTTTTACTTTTTCTACAAAGATATTTTAAAATGGCCTGGACAGATTTGTTGGTACCCACAGAAAAGATTCTAATTAATTGCATTGTAGTGATATTTCAAACTATAGCTATATTTTGGTGGTTGTCATGTGTAGAAAGTAGTGTTAACACCATCCACAGATAAGGGGCATGTGAAATTTCACATGTAACCGTTTTTTAGCTGTGTCTGTGAGACCACAAACAGAAGTAATGCGTCATCAATCATCATCTGAACATCATGTTAATTATTAAGTAAATTATTAAAAGTCATGAATTATCAAGGTGATAAAATGATGTTTTTGAGTTATAAGTGAGGCTCCAAGTTTCCAGAACCACAAACACAACATTTAAGTTAAAAATGATAAACAGACCTCTCAGATAAACATCACAGTCAGCTCTTACATCACTTTGATAATACCTAAACTGGTGTGTGTTAATGTGCGTCTGGTTTTGTGTCTTTGTGTGTATGGTGTAGACTACCATTTGGAGCAAGTCTTGGCGTGGCCACAGAGTTCTCTGCAGCTGGGTCAGGTGTCAGGACTTGCCCGCGACTCAGATTCTAATTTGGTAATTTTCCACAGAGGTGACCACCACTGGGGGCCTGAGTAAGTCGTTTGATATAAAACTCATGATACATCCTTTTTCTGTTGATACAGAGCTTTTTGTGTGTATGCACATAATCCATTTGACTGCCAGACAGCACTGATCTGATTTGAATAATTTGCTATATTTCCTAAATTTTAGGCTGTTGATAATGAATGACCAATTTTTTTTGTTTTTGTTTTTGTAAGCTTGATATTGTTGGATGCTATTGTCAGTCTTACAGATTGTATACAGACTCAAAAGCTTGGTCAGCTATAGGATACTAGTAATTTCTGGACTATTAAACGCACCTAAATATAAGCCGCACCCACTGAATTTTAAAGAAATATTTATTTTGAACATAAATACGCCGCACATGTCTATAAGTCACAGGTGCCTACATTGAAACAAAGGAACTTTACACAGGCTCTAAAGTGATGGTTCGGCGTAATTTCAACCTAGCGCCATATGCACCATGAGGTCTATTTAATATAAAATAGTGAAGTTAGAGCCATCAGCCGAATGGCTTAGTACAGGCGCTAACGGGACCTCCAGTGTATCTCGTAAATTACCCTACTAATAATGCCTGGATTGTTATCAAACTTCTACAGTAGTACAAATAAGGTCTTTACTCATAAATCGATGCATTGGAAAGTTTGTAAGTACACCAGGAGTTTATTAAAATAAACACTTACCTGATGGCTTTTACTCTGCTGCTACTGCTAAAGTTGTAAACATCATTAAAATATTGCGCGATCACTGAAATACCATGTGGTCGCGCGATATTTGGACATGTTTACAACTTTTGCAGTCCATAAAAATCCATAAATTAGCCGCATCATTGTTTAAGCCGCAAGGTTCAAAGTGTGTGAACAAAGTAGCGACTTATAGTCCGGAAATTACGGTATTCGCTATTACTGAGAGAGAACGACTACTGATTACTTTGTATGTGTGAACATAGACAGGGTATATGGATGACAATGTAATTGATAAGATATTATCATTGCAATCACACTATCAGAGCAACAAAACACAAGAAAAAGACTTTAATCTGCAAGTTGTCTCTATACTTAGTATATGCAGCTGATATTAGGCAGTTCAAACACAATGTACTGTTTGCTGAGTTTTTGTTCTGTTTTTTAGCTCTTTTAACAGCCAGGCAAGATACCAGCAGTGGTCCCTTGGTCCTATTCAGCAGTCCACCATTTTGGTTGTGAGCCCCACCAATGGCAACATCCTGAAGGCTTCTGGCAGAAACTTGTAAGTGCTACTGTGCTTTATCCTTGAAAGAGAGTGCTGAGTAGAAACAGAGACAGCCAGGTATTGCAGCACACTTCTCCTTAATCTACTCTAGCTTGGATTGTACATTTGAACATTTGTATTCTAGGTTGAGATAGAGGGAAAGAAAGAGACCACAAGAAAGAGAACTACAAGATATACAACCAACACATTATTTGTTCCGTATTTCAGTGTGGCTACAGAAAAAAAAATATATATGGGTAAAACTCTCACCCACCTGTCAGTTGAATAAATGTAACACAGTATTTCATGTAGTCTTAAATACCACTAGCTGATCAAACCAGGCTATTCCTGTCCCAGAGGCACTAGTGAGACTAGACAGATCAGTCAGCACCTTGTAATAACTTGCTGTAATCTGCTGTCAACACCCCAATGTTCAATGTTTGCAGTCTTTTCACTGTAGACATTTCAACATTCACAGGGATTAAAGTTCTCCGTCGCTATGACGGATTTCTGTCAATTGGACTGCTAACAGGCCATATATGAGATCAATGCAAGTCTGATGAGAATTATAAAGGTATAATAATATATAACATGATACCCTACATTATTATCACAACAAACACACAGAGCAGACATGGGCAGTCCACAAGTCAATTTTCAACTATCAATAAATTGTTAAAATGGTGTTGGGAGCAAGCAGACTATTACTGAATCTTACGGAGTTAAGTTGTGATAACTTTCCACTGCCTCTGTCTCTGCTGTGCTGGGGTTCAGCTCTGCCTTGCTGAGAGGGAGCAGAGGAGCCACTAACGTTAGCCTCTGCTGCTGTTTGCTGTCATCGTGCTGCTCTCCTTTGAGAGTCTGTTCACGGCAGGAATGCTGTACTTTATTCCTCCTCACTGTTCTGTATAAAAGGTCTGGAATGGGGGACAGAGTTGCTCCATCAGTAAGCGGCTACTGGACGCTGTTATTAGCAGCTGTGGTTGAGCGGGGTAGAGAGTGAACACCTGCGTGCTATTTAAAAGTACATGGCAGCAACATTATGCTGGTTTTGGTTGGTTCAATCAATGTAAGAAAGCAAAGTCTTCTTGAGAGATCTTCTTTATGGCTATGATGATGATCTCTGTATTAAAGAGCAGTATGGTTCATCTCTGGTGGAGCTAAGCCCTCAGTGTGTGCTGCTCACACAGAGACAGTGAACCAGGTAAAAACTGGAGGTGACAGCTACACTCCTTATGTTACTGTAAGTGCAATAAAAGCTACCAGAGTAAAAAACCAAAGAGTAAGTTCATTAAATCCACCCAAAATTTGAGGTTTTATAATGTTAATAACTATTTTCTGAAGGCCATAAGGTGCTAAAATAAAACAAACGATTTCTGAACATTGATACCTCTGACCCCCATTGTGGTTATACAGACCGTAGTATGCCATATTATTACCTGTAAGCTTTTCCATTTAATTTAGAAAAGAGCAGCAATGGTCAGTGGGTGAAATGTAATCTTGTTCAGCAGGAGAACAATTTGCCGTTTTCTCAACTGTTTCCACCTTGTTTTACCTTAAATGGCCCTACAAAATGACCTCCAAGCAGGCTATTGGTGTGCATCTTTCTAAACAAACTGTCAGAGTGGCATTAGGGCTCAACGTCCTCTAGTGGGACCTGTGCTCAAGGCCACCACTGTGCAGCTTGATTGGCATTCACCTCATAGGTGAGAGCAGGTTCACACTGTGCATATGTGACAGGCGTGAAAGATCCAGCAGGACCGGTTTGGTGGTGGGTCAGTAATGGTCTGGGGAGGCATAACCTTGGAGGGTCGCACAGACCTCCTTGTCATAGCCAACAATACCCTGACTGTTGTTAGGTACCGGGACGAAATCCTTAGAGCGATTGTCAGACCATGCCCGGCCTCATGTGGTGAAAGTGGTAGGCAGTTCCTGGTTGATGAAGGCATTGATGCCATTGACTGGCCCTTACGTTCCCCAGACCTAAATCCAATTGAGCACCTATGGGACATTATGTATTGTGTGTCTGACCCTGCCAAGTACAAATAGACTGTCCAGGAGCTCACTGATGCCCTGATCCAGGTCTGGGATGAGATCCCCAGGACGCCATCCACCGACTCATCAGTAACATGCAAGGATGTTGTCGGGTGTGGTTACAGGCATGCAGGGGCCATACACAGTACTGAGTGACATTATGAGTTGCCGTGATGAAATTCATGCAAGTTGGTGATTTCAATTTTTTCCTTGATTTTCGGTGTGATTTTGAATCCAGCCCTCACTGGGTTGATGATTTTGATTTCCACTGATTAGTATTACGTCATTTTGATCTCAACAAATTATGCAATGTAGATCAGTAAAGATTTTCAACTAGAATAAATCGTTCATCAAGATCTGAAGTGTGATTTAAGTGTTCCCTTTATTTTTTTGAGCATTGTATTTTGAGAGAATAGATAATCGAGAGATCACACCCAATCCAAAACATGCTGGATTTGTGCACAGTGACATGACCTGCACTTGTAATATTAGAATTCCCACCAAATTGTGTTTCTGGAGTACACACAGATTTGGCCTGAAAAGGACAATTTCACTTGTTAGGTATGCCATATCCTCAAATGCAGAAGTTACATTTTTACGTCCTGCATTACAACCACAGTGAAACCAGTATCAAAACAGTTTTATTTCTTCTCATTAAGTATTTCTCTGATGTTACAGGTTTTACTTGCCACATGGAATAACTACAGACAAGGAGAATAATTACTGGGTCACTGATGTGGCTCTTCATCAGGTAAGATGCAAATGACATTGTAGCCTAAGTGCATTTACATTGGTTATTCAACTCTAGATATCGGATGGTTACATGGTAACCTAGGTTCTCTGAGTGGAGAGACTATCTCTCCACCCTACATATTCCATATGTACGGGGACTGACCCCACAGGGGCAGCTGTTGTGGATTACTCTTTAAGACACATCACCTGTCGTGGCCACACTGATTAGCCGCCTGGGCTATATAAGCACCACACCTGTGTGGCCACTCTGATTGACCTTGATTGGAACACGTTTCAGAGCGGCTAATAGCTGGAGAGATAGTCTCTCCACTCAGAGAACCTAGGTTACCATGTAACCATCCGTTCTCTATCGTGTCAAGACTATCTCTCCACCCTACATATTCCATATGTGCGGGGACTCTATAAGACACACCGCGCGGAAACCAAGCAGACGACAATTCGAATGAGACGTCACCGCCACCAGAACCATCACGTGCTCAAACCAAGGAACTATATACAAATCTACACTATATACACACCCATGACCCCAGTGTAAGACGCCGCCAAGGCCCAGCTGGCCCCGCCAGACGCTAAGGCCAGCCACAAATGGGTGGAAGGACATCTAGCCTGCCAGGCTAGTCCAGAAAGAAAAGAAAAGACATCACTCCAAGCCAAAAGTGCTCTTCAAGAGCTATGGCACTGGAGGCATGGTATGTTCGGCCATGTTCTACTGCACCAGGCCCAGCACAGCTCAGTGAACGGGATGCCGGCTGCCGCATTCATGCAGTAAAACCTTATAAAGGTGGACGGGCTCGACCAAGAGGCCACCGTACAAATCTCAGACAGGGGGGCACCTCTCCATAAGGCCCAGGAGGTAGCGAGGCCCCGTGTGGAATGTGCACGTACCCCTGCCGGGGCAGGCACGCCTGCCTCTTTATATGCCTGTTGGATTGCCTCTACAACCCAATGGGACAGCCTAGCCTTTGAGACTGGCTGCCCAAGAGTGTTAGTCCTGTAGCAGACAAAGAGTTGGTCCGTAGCCCTATGGGCACGAGTACGCTGAATATAGAGCGTTAAGGCCCTGACGGGACACAACAGTGATGCCCCACTCGACCCAACTCCACCATCCTGAGGAGGGCAGAAAGGGCGCAACTCAAAACTCTGGTTGGCGTGGGACTCAGACCAGACCTTAGGGTGGAATGCAGGATTAGGTCGCATCAGCACCCCAGCATTCCCAGGCAAGAAGCGGCAGCACTCTTCATGCACAGAAAGGGCATGTAGCTCACCCACCCTTTTTGTTGACACAATAGCCAACAAGAATGATGTCTTGAGCGAAAGCCATTTCAGCTCCACCGTTTCCAGAGGCTCGAACGGCCCATGTCGCAAGGCTGACAAAACCATCTCCAAATCCCATGGGGGGACACCTGGAAGAGTGAGCAACCCTACCAGCCCCCCTAAGGAACTGAGCAATAAGGTCACAACAACCCTGTGCCAGTTTACGAGGTCCAACACGGGCTGCCTTTATGGCTGCCACCATCCCCCTCAACGTTGAGGGAGACTTGCCTGCCTCCCACAGCTCCTGGAGGAACTGAAGGATATCAGGGGCCATACAGGAGAGGGGATCTACCTGTCGCGAGGTACACCATGATTGAAACATCCCCCACCGATAGGAATAAGCAGCCCTGGTAGAGGGAGCCCAGGCGCCCTGCAACGTGCCTACCACAGACTGGGGTAATCCCATGGCTAGAAATTCGGCCCTCTCAGGGGCCAGGCCCAAAGCCTGAGGCCTTGGGGCAAAGGGTGAAAAAGAGTTCCCTCGGCCTGGGACAGGAGGTCTCGGTGAATGGGAAGCTCCCACTGTTGGCCCTGAAGAAGGGGCGGAATCTCTGCAAACCAAATCATCTGGGGCCAATTTGGGGCCACCAGGATGAGGCTCACCTCCTCTACCTGGACTCTCTGTAGGAGTTGGTGCAGGAGGATGAAGGGAGGGAAGGCATACAGGAGGCCCAGTGGCCACTGATGTGCCATTGCATCTGTCCCTAAGGGAGGATCGTCCCTCCCCATGGAGAAAAACAGGGGACAATGAGTGTTCTCCCTGGATGCAAAAAGATCTGCCACGGCTGTGCCGTAGCGATCCCATATTCCGCTCACCACCTCTGGATGTAGCCGCCACTCCCCGGGGAGAGGTCCTCCCCTGGAGAGCCGATCTGCAGCAAGGTTCTCCCAACCTGGCACGTATGTGGCCCTCAGGGACTTGAACTGGGGATGAGCCCACTCCAATATTATCCAAGCCAATCTGCATAGGTGAAGGGAACCTAGACCCCCTTGCCTGTCGATATATGCCGCCGCTACTGTACTGTCTGCTCTCTTTCTCATCAGCACATGGCGGTCCTGCAGCACTGGCAGGAAGTGCAGAAGAGCCAGATGGATAGCCTGCAGCTCCAACACATTTATGTGCTGCGCTAACCAGGGTCCGTGCCAAAGGCCGCTGACGCCCTTGTCTTCGTGGACAGCCCCCCAGCCCACCAGGGATGCGTCTGATGATACCACCTGGCGACGCAACACAGGCCCCAGTGCCATCCCACGTGCTAAGTTGGCCGGCCGCTACCACCAACGGAGAGCCACACACAGTCTGCGCGTCACCAATACGCTGGTCTGCAGATTCCTCCGTGGGCAAAGTCCAAGGCCCAGGAGGCAGCACTGCACCAGGCGCATGTTCAGAAGAGCCAGAGGTATGACATGCACTGTGGCTGCCAGTAACCCTAAGAGGCGGAGACACAGCCTCCAGGATACTCTGGCCCCAAGCCGGAACTGGGACAGGCAAGTCCTGAGGGTGGCCTGTCTCACAGGAGTCAAGGAAAGAGTCCCTGCCCTGGCATCCAAACACATGCCTAGGAACTCCGCGGACTGTGATGGCTGGAGTCTGCTCTTCTACCTGTTGAGGTGCAGGCCTAGGTACTCTAAGTGCTGCAGGAGACGAGTCACATCTCTGCGGCACTGCCCCTCCGAGCGAGCACACACCAGCCAGTCGTCCAAGTAATTGAGGATGCGAATACCCTCCCGACGCAAGGGTCCCAGTACAGCGTCCATACACCTTGTGAACGTGCGGGGGGTAAGTGATATGCCAAACGGGAGGACACAGAACTCGAAGGTTCTGCCGTTAAAAGGCGAACCTGAGATAGCGTCTGTGCCCTTCCCATATCGGGATCTGAAAATACGCATCCTCTAGGTCTATCGCTAAAAACGTGTAGATCTCTGCTGCAAGCACCTCCCTGCGCTGAGGATCTGCCACCAGTGTAAAGGCGGCTGACAGAGTCAGAGGGGGAGGGTGCAGAAATTGCAGTCGATAACCCTGAGTCATGGTGGAAACCACCCAGGGGTCTGCCCCAAGAGTCTCCCAGGGCAGTTTGCACTGGCCTAGGCCATGGGGAGACAGGGTGCCGATAATTGTCAGGAAGAAGTGGGCGGCTTGGGGGGCCCCTGGCCCCGGCCCTGCCTACTCCGCTGACCGCGTCTAGCTCTACCACGTCGGCTGGCCTCCAACCGGACCCGTAGATCACCGGGAGCAGCAGAACCTGATTGAGGGGGTCTTGGCTGTGGGGCAGGTGAAACCTGCTGGTCACGGCCCCGTCGGAGCATACCAGACATCTCCTTAGCACACTGGCGGGCTTCTTGAGCCTGCTGAAGCATTGCCTTGGCATCTGGTCCAAACATAGCAGAAGGGACCACAGGCATCCGGAGTAGACGGGCTCGGTCTTCCCCCTGTAACCGTGACTGAGACAGCCAGAGATGGCGTCTCACCATACAGAGCGAGGCCAGGGCCCTACCGGTCGCCACCGCCTGCTCCTTCATCAACTTGGCCAAAAGAGATGACACCTGCTGCACCTCCGCAGTTATGCTGGAGTCTCCCCCTAACTGGCCGGCCAGCTGGCGTTGGTACAACGCTAGAATAGCCCCAGTGTTCACCAACCTGCCCTGTATGGCCATAGCCCCATGCAGCTTATTGAGCATGTCATCCATCATCTTGGTGTTCCTGCTCGGGCAACTCAAGGGCCCCAAAGCCTGATCCATGGGAGGAGGAGGTCCACAGCCAATCCTCTCTCGACCATGCACACCTGCCAGCCTTCTGCACAGACCTGACCAACGATGGGCTTCAGATGGCGTAGCAAACTGTTTCAATACCAGCTCCTCCACATCAGGAAGTAGAGGCATTGAAAAAGACTGTGACTGAGTTGGAGTCACGTCATCAAACCGGGAGGCCCTCTGTCCTTGGTCCGCTGGCATGTCAACCCCCAATGCCACCGCGGCCCGAGCAAGAAGCTGGTGATAGAGAGGAGAGGTGATGTCCTGCTCGCCCACTAAATGCTGAGACTCCACCCCCCCTTGAACAGGGAGGAGGGCTTCGTCCTCAGGGTCAATGCCCAAGATGTCAATGTCCCCTTCATCAGACGCATCTGACATGGGGGAGACCAGGTGTAGCTCTTCCTGCCCTTGCCAGATGGGGGCAGTGTGCTGGACAGTAGGTGGGGCTGCAACCGTAGCTGCAGGAGGAGGCATCGCCATTCGTGCCCTGACACCCCCTCCAGAGGGGTGAGGTGATTGTGCCACCGGGTCATGCAAAACCACCCTTCTTGGCCGTTTTGTAGGCCCAGTGAGAGTGGCTGGATGTGTGACAGGAAACACTCGAGCCCTAGCCTCCCTCACTCTAGCTGGCAGGATGAAACAATTCATGCAGAATGCGGGGTCCTGGCTGGCCATGCGTGCATGGTCCAGTCCCAAGCAGTGCACACATTGGTCATGACCATCCTCCATGGGCATCCTTACACCACAGTTCAAACAGGTGTGCCCCACTGAACTAGCCATTCTTCCGCTGTACACCTGCACTGAAGTATGCTTGCACTGGTGGCACTAATCACCTGTCATACACTGACACGGAAGTACCGCCCGTGGAGGAGTGTTTGTTTTTTTGTTTTTTTGTTTTTGTTTTGTTTTGTTTGTACAGACTCCCGTAGGAATCACTGGCAGCCAAATTCGCCCGTCGCCCTCCAACTAGGTCGGATTTTACGAGGAGCTATGGCAGTGTGTGTCAGGCAGCGCTGTCGTCGACACACACAAGCCACACTTGGCTGCAGAGGTGTAGCGATCAGCTGGGAAGCACGCCCCCGTTACCTCCGACGAGGTCGGATTTCACAGAGGACGATGGCTAAGCAAGTGGACCGGCAAACCGGTGTCACGAGCCGCCACGCTTTCACCAGCCCGTGTAGCAAAGACAGTTGCCACAATCCAGAGAGGGGCCCGTAGACCAGCTCTCCCAAACTCAGTAAGTGGATATTGTGCACACCATCCGGCTAACACACGCTACTTGTCTTTTTTTGCTTCTCAAGATAATCACATACAACTGCTTGCAGTGGAAATCGAGGAATCAGAGTAGCCACACAGGTGTGGTGCTTATATAGCCCAGGCGGCTAATCAGTGTGGCCACGACAGGTGATGTGTCTTAAAGAGTAATCCACAACAGCTGCCCCTGTGGGGTCAGTCCCTGTACATATGGAATATGTAGGGTGGAGAGATAGTCTTGACACGATAGAAAAATATGATTATTTTGGACTTCATTTATTCTGTTAAGTGCAGCTTTTAAAAAAAATAAAAAAGTAAGTAATGAATTACAAAAACAAAATGTTTTACTGTTTCTAGTATAGTATGTAGTATATCAGTTACTTCCTCTGGCTGAATTAAAGGGTGAATAATATTTTGGGAATTGGGCCAGAATCACTGCATCTGAATTTGTCCTTATATAACATCAAGAAAACCAAAGGTAATGTCAGATGTCCATGTCATATGAGACAATATTAGAGTGGAAATTCTAATAATATTTCTTCAACAATTCATAATAACAGTATGTCAGTAATTAATTTATCATTTAAACATAGTCATTCTCAATTATTTGTAGATAATTGTCGAAAATAGTCTCAAGTCACTCAAGGTCTAATGATTGAGGTTCAATACACAGTTCAAATAACAGAAATTGACATGTAAAACCAGACCACATAATTCAACCAACAAAGTCCTCCCTCTGTTCACTCATCAGGTGTTAAAAGTGAGCAGTGATGGCAGAGACAGAACCTTACTGGCATTGGGAGAGGCTTTCACACCAGGAAGTGACAAGAACCACTTCTGCCAGCCCACTGATGTGGCTGTTGAAACTGACACCGGAAACATCTTTGTGTCTGATGGCTACTGCAATTCCAGGATACTGAAGTTCTCTTCTAAAGGAAGATACTTGTCTGAATGGGGATCAGGTAGTAATCTGACTATGTCACAAATACACATGCACGCACGCACGCTAATGGAATATACAAGAGAGACAAGGCAAGTTGTATCGGGTAATTAAAAAGTGATTGTAAGAAACAAAATTTATATGATGATTTTTATTAATTAACACAATATCTGATAACTGTAAATCCATAGTCGGCGAGGAGTTTTGGTTTGTATGTCAAACTTGAATTGAACCACTCCGGAGCAGCTCCACTGCTTCAAATCCTCTCCTTTTTTTTCACATGAACATGTTATTTGTGTCCTAATTTATACTGTTATTTTCATATTCTAAAGATTAGAATGTAAAGATTTTTTGAGTACAGCCTCACAGTGTGTCTAGAGTTGAACTGTAGTATGTGTAGGTATTTATTTTGTAATCAAAATCACAGGGATCTCATAGAAATCTTACTGCTGAACTGTGCTTACAGTATGAGCTCTCCTTGACTGATGTGAAATTTGAGGACTGTCCCTTCTTCTTCTAGCGTATGGACTTAGACTTTCAGCTCCTTTGAGGCAAGCCAGTCCGGTGTTTAATCGTCCAGGTCAATTAGACGATGATCGACATTTGGTGGCCGATGTTTGGCTCCGCTGGTTATTATTTGTTCCACAGTTTGGAGTAGTTCCCCACATTCGCAGTGGGCACTGTCCACTGTATCCCATTTATATTGTTGCCCCAAAGCGTCCTACACCTGTCTTTAGGTGGTTGAGGGATGTCCATTGCTTTCGGGGCAGGTGCCGGGAACATCTGTGTCATGATGGCAAATAATTAGACCTAAAAGTGCAGAAACAGATACTCAGAGATTAAGGTGGTAAACACAAAAAATGGGTTTATTTGACAAGACGGGTTGATTCAGGGTTCAGGGGGGAGCAGGAAGATCCAGGATGCTGGGTACTTAGCATGGAGATCAAAGGTGGTGTTTCACAGGTGGCAGGAGGGGCTAGAGCCAGGACGGTGAGTGATTTTCCATTAGTCCAGTTGCAGTACTCAACAGAAGTTCTGGGATCCTCTGAGTCGACAGGAAACAGGTGAGTGTTGCTGGAGCCCGAGGCGGAATTCAGGAAACCAGGGAGCATTGGGTGAATCGTAGCTGGCTACCGGAGATCTGCACGTAGAATGACACATTAGAATGATGAAAACAGGCGACGAGAAGCAACAGTAACAGGGAGCCAGAGCACAATACCACGCTGACAAAACTGACGAAGAATGGAGTGCTGGAATGGTCTTTAAATACTGATACACCGCGTTCCAAATTATTATGCAAATGATATTTTTCTCAGATTTTCCTAAATAGTCAATGAGAATGAGAGTCAGTCTAATTTTCAAGTCATCAACCGTTAGAGTATAATTCAAATTTTATTGAACAAACGTCCCAATGATAACAGTATTTTTTTCAAAAATAAAAAACTCAAAATGCACTGTTCCAAATTAATATGCACAACACAGTTTCAAAACATTTTATAGGTTGTAAAGAACTGAAAATGGTCATTTGTTGAATTTGCAGCATTAGGAGGTCATAATTACTGAAATCAAAATCTATTTCAATAAAAAAAGCATCTTAACAGGCCAAGTTACATGTTAACATAGGACCCCTTCTGTGATATCACCTTCACAATTCTTGCATCCATTGAACTTGTGAGTTTCTGGACAGTTTCTGCTTGAAACATCGGATCAAGAGAGCAGCTGCTAAAATGCCATCATGAAGCAGCAAACAGGTATTCGAAGCTGCTGATGCCTCTGGAGTCCCACGAACCTCAAGGTGTAGGATCCTCCAGAGGCTTGCAGTTGTGCAAAAACCTACTATTCGGCCACCCTTAACCAATGCTCACAAGCAGAAACTGTTGCAGTGGGCCCAGAAATACATGAAGACTAATTTTCAAACAGTCTTGTTTACTGATGAGTGCCGTGCAACCCTGGAAGGTCCAGATGGATGGAGTAGTGGATGGTTGGTGAATGGCCACCATGTCCCAACAAGGCTACGACGTCAACAAGGAGGTGGGGGAGTCATGTTTTGGGCCGGAATCATGGGGAGAGAGCGGGTGGGCCCCTTTAGGGTCCCTGAAGGTGTGAAAATGACCTCAGCAAAGTTGGAAGAGTTTCTGACTGACCACTTTCTTCCATGGTACAAAAAGAAGAACTGTGCCTTCCGTAGCAAAATCATCTTCATGCATGACAATGCACCATCTCATGCTGCAAAGAATACCTCTGTGTCACTGGCTGCTATGGGAAGGAGAGAAACTCATGGGGTTGTCCCCATCCTCCCCAGACCTCAACCCTATTGAGAACCTTTGGAGCATCCTCAAGCAAAAGATCTATGAGGGTGGGAGTCAGTTCACATCCAAACAGCTGCTCTGGGAGGCTATTCTGACATCCTGCAAAGACATTCAAGCAGAAACTGTCCAGAAACTCACAAGTTCAATGGATGCAAGAATTGTGAAGGTGATATCACAGAAGGGGTCCTATGTTAACATGTAACTTGGCCTGTTAAGATGTTTTTTTATTGAAATAGATTTTGATTTCAGTAATTATGACCTCCTAATGTTGCAAATTCAACAAATGACCATTTTCAGTTCTTTACAACCTATAAAATGTTTTGAAACTGTGTTGTGCATAATAATTTGGAACAGTGCATTTTGAGTTTTTTATTTTTGAAAAAAATACTGTTCATTGGGACGTTTGTTCAATAAAATTCAAATTATACTCTAACGGTTGATGACTTGAAAATTATACTGACTGTCATTCTCATTGACTATTTAGGAAAATCTGAGAAAAATATCATTTGCATAATAATTTGGAACGCGGTCTGGCAGGTGTGTAGATTGCAGTAAGGAGAACTCCCACTCCGCCCAGCTCCAGACGAACCTCCAGAAGACAGGAAACCACAAGACAAGGTTCTGCTGACTTCCACTCGTCCTCCCTTGACCCAGGTAGCTGTGGAGGTATCAGACGGTATTGTGCAGAGAAGTTCTTGGATGTGTGGGACTTGAGACGCAAGTGCTGTGGTGTCTCTGTAGCAATCTTGTGGAGAAGGTGGAATTCACTCATCTGTGCCTTTCGAGTGAGGGCAAGCGTGGCTGCTGACCTCTGCTGGAGCAATACCAGCGAGTACAGGCAGTTGGTTGTTGGGGTGGCTCGTAGACATCTGGAGACAGTCCATGGGGCAATTGTGAGGCCTTGTACATTGAGCTGGAGAAGCGCTAGCGCTGCAGTCTGTGAATGTTGTGAAGACATTGGTTTCGCATAAAGGGCATGCAACCGTACAAATATTCTTTAGCAACTTGGGGGGGAGGCCACGTGGAGGCTGTCTTCATCTCTCCTGCATGAGCTGGCTGCATAATGAGATTGGAGCTGCAAACCGACAACTGTAGTGTACATTATTGCAATTCGATTTTCTTAATAATTCTACCCAAGTCAACAAGATTGGATTAATTTAGGGCTTTGCTCCTAAGTAGTGTTTACTACATCCATAGAAAGAGGGTTAACGGACTGTAAAACTTCATAGAAATATGGTATCATCATAACCAGCGCTTTCTTCACTTGTAATCTATGTCAATGAAAAGAAGGTGAGGTCTTACTGGGTGTGCACATTGTTTGTTATGTACAGAAATCTGAAGAAGTTCTAATAAATTCCATCCTTTGAGTAAAGGAAGCAACATTTCCGCTTAGATAAAGATAACTGATTAATGGCCCCATTTATGCCTGGTGAGTTGTATCTGAATACATTATCTGGTAATGATGTCCAATCAATGGGTCTTAACAGTTACACTTGCTATTAAAATGCGTTCTTGTTTTTTCAGCTGTGCCTGCATTATTATCTGAACATGGTATGCAATTTAGCTTGGTAGAGCTGGTGGACTTGTAAACAAACATGGTTGAGGATCAAGGAAATTGCTGTCATGAATGGAAGTCCTTCACTTTGTTTTGCGAGGAAAGACTTCCAGCCACTACCACTATTTGTATGGAGCTTCCTTTTGCTGGCAGGAAGAGGTGGAGCTAGGAGTCTTTTCAACTTTCTTCTAATGAATGTGTATGGTGAAAACCAAATGTGAGCTGCCTGATCAGAACATATTCTCGTCATAATGCCCCTGGTATTAACTTGTTTTCACTTTTCCAAATAATGTTTCCAAACACAAATTGCATGTTAATGCCAGGTGTAAATGGGACTAATGGAATGGATTTCCACTGACCAGACAAGATATGAAGTGAAGGATTCCTGGCTATTGTCAAATGAATGACAGAATCTGTAGATCTGTACATTCATCAAATCTCAGACTTCAATATTCCGTAGTCTTCATAAAAACGATATGACAACTAATTATAACTGATTATTAAAAAATATAATTATAATTTTAAAAATTATAATTTAACTGTGGTATTTTAATGCAGGCTAATGAAAATGAGGCTGTATACATACAGAAGACCATGAATTAACTTTAAAACACATTCATTTTCGACCGGAGTGACAGCTGACTGAATAAATAAAACCACCAGGATTATCTAAGCATGGCTTTTTTGAGATGTGTTGCTGCCATCAAACTCAAAATTGACTTTTTTCTTAAAATGGCACATCTTTTCTATGTTCTATTGTGAATAAATATGGGTTTATGAGATTTACATTTTACATAGTGTCCCAACTTTTTTGGAATTGGAGTTGTATATGTGTGTATATATAGATATATATATATATAAACTTCCAAAAAGTAAGAAAACTCATGAAAGTAAGTTTGTGAGTCACCAATGTAAAATTTTAGGGCTTTTTACAATGACAAATAATGATCAGTTTGTTGTGACAGATGGGGTTAGATGCAATATTATTGTCCTTATAAATTGTAGGACATATTATAACACAATAATGTTATTAAAATGCAAAAATATAATGTTAAGAACCTTCAATATACCAGAATACCTTCTTTTATTGTAGACTTGTTTATAACAACTTAAGTTAATCTTTTTAAAATGTAGACTAATCAACTCTAGGGCCCCAATTCATTGAAAGTGGGCACAAGTGCATATGCAGGTCAGTGGGGTGACAGAGACAGAATGAAAATTCACATTATAAATACCTGTTATGTGCAACCATAAAATCAATTAAAGCTGCAAGCAGCGATGAACAGGCCCTCGCGCCCCCACGCATGTCGAACTGCGGCTCAGTCGGAGAATGTAGCATCACCAAGGTCTTATGTCTCAGCTGAGTCAATGTCAGGTGTAAATACGTAAGATTATGGGAGTAATTAATGAAAGAATGAAGCAATTGACTTCCTGTTGCCAGTAGGTGGCGCTATGACTGTCACTAAATATGAGATTGTACATGTGTTCAGACCAGGTCACTGAACAAGCATATTAAATTTGGAAAAGCTGAGACCATGTGGAGTCAAGTTATGAGGGTTTGAAATTTCATGGCGAAGCATCGAAATTCGCCGCGTCACCACGGCAACCAGGAATGATGGACGAATAAGCTTTTGATAACTTCTCATCTCCAATGTCTAAAAATGACTCCATGTGAATTTGAAGTGGATGGGATGAAATCTAGTTCGTTCAAATATGATGCCACAATCGGCATTAAAATCAATAATTTGATTCAAAATGGCCGACTTCCTGTTGGAGTGACGTCATGGGACCCATAGACTTTTTGGTGCATCTTGACATGTTGAACATGTGTACCGCGTTTCGTTTCTCTATGTCAATCTGTGGCGATTTTATTGATTATGCAGGGGGCGCTAGAGAGCCATTTTAGCACGTTCATTTATGCAAACCATAAAATATCAAATTTTTCGCCGAGTCTGGCTTGCGTGCCAACTTTGGTGACTTTTGGGGCACGTTTAGGGGGGCAAAAAGGCCGTTACTTTGTCAAAAGAAAAATAAAGAGGATAATAATCATGGCAAAAACAATAGGGCTTTGCGCTAGTCAGCGCTCGGGCCCTAATAATCTTGACAGATACAATAGGGCTTCGCGCTGGTCAGCGCTCGGGCCCTAATAATCTTGACAGATACAATAGGCCTTCGCGCTGGTCAGCGCTCGGGCCCTAACAACAAAATGGTGACAGATATCTTCCACTGCAGCATCTTGGTTTTAGGTTAGACCAGCCTTGGATCCTACCTAACCCTAACCTAACATTTTCCCTTTTGATACTGAGAACAATTTTCCCAATTTCTATATTTTTTGTCATTTCTTACATCATCATAGAATGCAATATTTCAGTTGGTTTGCACATCACTGACACCAATTTATCCAATCTGATCATATTCAACCATCTTGTCTTATTTTTGTGACTAAAGGCTCATCAGACAGGAGGAGGCATATACCATTCCGGATCCCCCACAGCCTGGTCTTCCTTCCTGACAGACAGGAAGTATGTGTGGCAGACAGGGAGAACGGACGAATCCAGTGCTTCATAGCTAAAACTGGAGAGTTTGTTAAGGAAATAAAGAAAGAGGAGTTTGGAGGGGAGGTCTTTGCTGTCACCTACAGTCCTACTAGAGGTGAGTTCATTGACTAAACTGGCCAGGGACCTTCATCTTATGTCATCCCCTTGTCTCTCTCTTTTTTCTACTTTCTTTCGTGCCTTACTCTCATTCACACTACAAAGTTGGTACCCTCCAGGAGGTACCATAAATCATTGCTAACCAGGACAAACCTTAGTACCATGTATTCCTCCCCAGTCTGGGGATGTATGTAACTCTTGTGCTGAGTGTATTAATGATTTATAGTGCTGCTTGTTTTGCTCTATTTGTGTCCTCAGAAATCTCCTTTTTCAAGCCATGTCACACTTCCACAAAACTGTGCTGTTGTTTAATTTGGTCTCTTTTTTCAGGACGTCTGAATCTGATCATGTTATGCATGTCATATTTATGTAGAAATAGGGTAAATTTTAAGGGTTCACAATCTTTCAAGCAGCGCCAGCATTTCCCATTAATTACTGTATATAGAATCGTAGCCCCCCATAGTCTAATTTGTGCCGCCACAGTTTAATGGTGAGCCAAACATGTCTGTACACTCCAAAACGTTACGTTGTTCCTAAGTAATTAATTAGTCAAACTTTGGATAATCACTTCTGCTTTCTGTTTCAAAGCTAAAATATGGGCATCAATATTTTTTGATGGTTTGTTTGGAACATTCATGAACTGGTCAAATTTCTTTCCAATGCGGTGGTTGTGTCTTTTTTTTTTTGTCTTGGTTAAAGATTTATTTTGGGGCATTTTTACCTTAATTTGTTTGTTCAGTAGTGGCATAGAGGCCGAGAGCAAACAGGGAGAGAGAGAGGAGAATGACCTGCAGCAAAGGTCCCTTGCCAGATTCAAACCAGGCATGCTGTAATTATGTGGCATACGCTTTAACCACTCGACTACCGGAGTGCTTTTGGTGTGACCTTTTTGCTGAGTCAACACTATTCATACCTATACAACCACTTGTTAAATTACTATAGCACAAAATTGATTAGAGCACAATTTTTTTATTGACATAACCTCTTACTTTTGCTCTCAAAAGTGTGTGCACCAGAATGATGTATTTGACTTAAAAATGTACACATTTTCTTCAGGGGGAACCAGACCCCCCCCCCCCCCAAGATGGCTGGACTGAGGTCCAACCACCATAGTTTCCCACAGTTCTGTGGGAAACACTATATAGTTGACTTGGACACTCAGAGCCTGTATTGCAAACTGGAGATGTAACACAGAAAGACAAACAATGCTGCTTAATTTCATTATTGACCATTTAAGATTTAAGACTTGATCCATTGTAGTGAAAGTCATCTTAGCCACTGCTCACATTTTTACCATTCCTTTTTAATCTGTCTGTGGTATGTTAGCCACCTTACTATACTAAAACGCTAGAATGTGACTTTAATACATGTTTTTGATTCACATATGCTCTTCAAGTACTTAACAATTATTGATGTGTGCGTGTGTGTGTGTGTGCGCGCGTGTGTGTGTGTGTGTGTGTGTGTGTGTGTGTGTGTGTGTGCGTGCGCACTTCCTCCTGTTTGTGCATGAAGGCTTAATCTTTGCAGTTAATGGGATATCTCCGTTTGGCCGTTCAACTCCACTCAGAGGTTTTGCAATAAATTATTCAACCAAGGATGTTTTGGATACCTTCAGCCCAGAAAAAAAGGTAAACACATACAAACTATCTCTCTGCCTCCTCCTAGAGATTTACCCCACCAACTTCAGATATGATCATCTAGACCTTTGCTATGAGTTAGTTATTTATAAAAATAAGTAAGCAAGAAATCAAATTCTCCAGTGCGGAGAGTTGGTGACGTACTGGGCTTTTTTTTCAACTCTTTCTCACTTTCTGTGATATTAGTTCAAACTAGGAATTCTGCCCTTTTGTTTCCCTTTCTTCCAGACAGAGATTTGATGTTGCTATTTACCTTAATTCTTCCTCTTGAAAGTTAGTTTATCGTGTGTTTGGCTTGTTTCAGAAATTTGGTTTAACTGGCAAATATATTTAAAAAACCCATCTTGTGTGAGGAGTGTATGTGGCTGCCAGAGAAGCAGCCCCAACCACACTGTGTCCATCAGACACAAAGTTACTTCGTCTTTATATATTTTATTTCTCCACAATTGATTAGACACTACTAAACCTTATTTTGTCTCAACTAAAACTCAAACTCTATGTAGAAAGAAAGGGCTGGCAACTGCAGCAACACAACCTGTGTGAGCAACACAAGCATATGAGCCACAGCAATTCAGCCACACACATGTACTGCTGACACTTTTTAAGCAGGTGGTGCATATATGATCCCCAGCCAAAATTACAGTTTAAATTAATCTATATACAAAGGTTCAACCCTTGAAATTGAATGACTATGTTTTACCATGAAAAAGGAAATTGTTGTAACTCAAATGTCCAACCTGCCCAAAATTTCTCATGCTTCATAAGAGTCATGTCCTTACTGACATCTAAGAAGGGCACAGGCCTGATCAATGCTGCTTGCAGCTTTAATTATTAAATACATTCATTTTGGACATTTAACTGATAAGCCAAAACATTAAAACCACCTGCTTAACATTATGTAGGCCCCCCTCATGCCTCAAATAGTTCAGACTCGTTTAGGCATGGCACTCAACAAGACTTCTGAAACAGGTCTTTTAAGTCCTGTGAGTTGCGAGGTGGGGCCTTCATGGATTGGACTTGTTTTTCCAACACATCCCACAGAAGTTCAATCAGATTGAGATCTGGAGCCTATTGTAGGCCCTTTTTTACGATGGACAGTGGTCAGTATAGGACCGATCTGTGGCTACACAGCCCCATACACAACAAGCTGCAATGCACTGTGCATTCTGACACGTCTCTATCATAGCCAGCATTAATATTTTTAGCATTTGTGCTACTGGAACTCTTCTATTGGACCAGACCTTGTGCATCAGTGAGCCTTGGGTGCTCATGCCCATGTCGCCAGTTCACAACTACACAAAGACATACTTTCACTTTTACAGGGATAAAGTTGTATCTATGTTTTTCATTTTGTAATGTCTTGATCCTGATAAAAGCTGCTTTAGGCATATGTAAACTGGGCGATATAGGCTGCATGGAGTATATCTGCAAACATGGCAGTCACTTTCTTCTTTTTTTCAAGATTTATTTTTGGGCTTTTTGCCTTGATTTACATAGTAACTGGCAGAGATGCCGACAGGAAGCAGGGAGAGAGAGAGGAGAATGATCTGCAGCATAGGTCTCTGGCTGGATTCAAACTAGGGATGCTTCAATTATCTGGCATGCACTCTAACCACTCAACCACCAGGGTGCTCCAGGTAGTCACTTTCTGAATGAAGATTTTGACACCATTAAGTTGGTAATAGTATTTATGTAAAAATTCAGTATGGTGCTAGTGATGCTTATGTTATAATTGTAATGTTTAGTTATTGTTTAATTTGAGTAAATCAGACAATGAGAAACTCTGTGTACAAGATGGAAGAAGAAAACACTGTGTTATGTAAATGTGTGGCACCAGATTGAACAATATTAACAATTCTAAACAAATTTTAATTGAATGTTTAATTTTGAATTGAAATGTTGTTTTTTCTCATGTAAATCATCACTGTGAAACACAGTGAATTGTATTTACCATTAATTTGATTATTTTGTATGGGTGTCTACATATGATAGTTATATAAAAAGTGTGCAGCAACTCTGTGGGTGTCAGAATTTTTGGTATATGGTCTCCACCTCCTGTGCATGTAGTCACCCAGAATTCAGACAACCTTAGATTATTAGAGTCATTTTACTTACTGAGTAAGATACATTGGACTAGCTTACAACATTTGCTCGCTCTATGTGTTGCAGTTTCAGATACATTTGTGGCCAAATAATCACAACAATTATAATAATAATACTGATTTTTTATTACAAATGTATTTTCCTTTCCTTTCCTTTTCAGGAATTTAAAATGCCTCATGACATAGTTGAAACCAGTGACGGCAGTATCTTCATCGGGGATGCAGACAGCAAATCAGTCTTTAAGTTTACCACTGAGAGTAAGTGCAGCTTCATCACAACCATATGAATCAAACTAACTTATGAAATTCCGAGGGTCTTTGTGTTGTGGCATAGCAGATGAACTATCTACCTGATCTCTATCTGCCTAAATTAACATTGTACCATTCTTAACCTGTATCTAACACTGCATATAAAAATACAATGACTTTTTTCATCTGAATTTTTCAGAGGCACATCGCTCTGTCAAAAAGGCTGGAATCGAGGTTCAGGAACTTGAAGGTGGGTTTTGTTGAGCCTTACAGAGATTCACAAAAGAGAGTTTTTGTATATTGTATTCTTCGTGTTAATAGAAGTATTTGATGGTACTGAGAGTCCAGCCAGGTGCTAATGTTGTTGATATTTGTGGACACTACAAGACAGCATCAAAACAGAACAGCTGCAAACATTGTTTTTGATGCAAACCCACAGGACAACGGCATATCCCATAGATTTGTTGAACCAAGATGACACTCATCAACTCACCATATTTCTGTACATATACATATTTTTGTATGTCTAGAAATGGAGACCTTTATCAAAACTAAGGTGAAGCCAGATCCTAACATGTCAAAAACAGCAGCCTTCCAACAGAAGCAAACTCTGGCTCAACAGCCTCGACCACAGGAAGAAGATGAGAGGAGTGTACCAAAGCCAGACAAAGAGCACGGTGTACTTCCAGCCATCATCACTACCCTTCTGCTCGTCCCTCTGATGCTTGTCATATTCATAGGAGTCTTCATCTGCTGGAGGAAAAATGGTATGTATTACACTAAGGACATGCAGCAGTGCTCAGAAGTGGTTCTTAAAAGTAATGGTATTGAAGATCATCAAAATAACTTGAAATTAGGCCATATACTTCCATTTGACAAGAATTTAAAGGATAGGTTAATTTAGTTTCAAGTGCATACAGTACTGACAAGCCCATATCTTGACATACATTGAAACAGATATGTCATTTTCCTCCTGCTCATAATGGTAACAAAAAAGGTTCCCTCTGAAAGTGATTTCAATTGAAGAGATGCAAGTCAAAATCCATTGTCTTTGTTCTCTGCAAAAGTAGATTCAGCTTAAGTTAATTTTAGGATGCTGTAGTCTGCATTAGACAAATTATGTTGGGTGTCTTCCAAAGCGACCATGGACATTATTTACCCACTGAGCCATGGAAAATAAAGTAGCAACACAAAGAATGAATTACGTACTAAAAAGACTAACTTTGTAAGACTTTGCAGAATTTTCTGGAAAACAAAGGACATAACAATAAGATCTTATTGTTTTTTTCACTTGCAAGTTGGCACATTGATCAGCAACATGGAAGGTTTCTGACAGAATGTGCCAGCATCCTTACAACAGCCGGTTTATATACACATCACAACACACAATGACGTTAACACCTGTAGTTCATAAATCACTACAATTGACAGGTTTACCCTACTCAGCACCGAGCCAAGTTAAGGGTAAACAGAAACACTTGCAGCCCTAATTTTAACCAACCTTAAAGTGACCCATACCTTTGTCAGGGAGCATGTTTAGGTGGTCAAATTTAGGGTCAAAGTGGCATTAGACTCTCCTCCCATTCATTGTCTATGGGAGCGTTTTGGCGAGGGTTTTTGGGCACTTGACCTTTGAGGGCCTATAAAATCCAAACCGGACGAGTAATGAAAAAGTTGTTCAGAACTTTTGTTCAGTAGGGTGTGCTAAGTCAGCTATTAAAATTTGAAGCTGCCACGATGAACGCCCTCGGACAAGATAACGTTTGTAGGAGGCCAAAAATCGTCAAAAATCCCGCATGTAACAGCAAATTGTGCACTTCCTGTTGGATTTAAGTCAGGGGTGTCATCGCGTGATTTGTAGGTCTTGATAAGACAAAAAATTGAGTTTTGGTTTGATCTTTCAGCAAATTGTGCACTTCCTGTTGGAGTTAGGTCAAGGGTGTCGGCGCGTGATTTGTAGGTCTTTCTACGACATTCCTATCAGGCGTAGTGGCAGTTTGAGTGTTTCTAGGTGGCACTAGAGAGCTTGACGTTGTTTGTTTTTCCATTTTATCGAATTTTTCACCAGACCTGATATGCCTGCCAAATTTGGTGAGTTTTCAAGCAGGTTTAGGGGGTCAAATTAAAGCTCAAAGAGGCGGTAGAATAATAATAATAATAAATTAAAGCTGCAAGCAGCGTTGGGCGGGACCTCGCACCCTTGCACACCTCGGGCCGTGGCGAAGCGGAAAGGTTTCCGTTAGGGGCATTTAGATGTCTTCAGACCCAGGCTTTTATCAGACACTGCAATAAGTAGATATACATTACACACACGCACACACACACACACAAACTCACACACATTCACACATATACACAAACACACATAAAAACACACTCACATACACACACACACACATACACACACTCACACACACGCACACTCTCTCTCTCTCTTTCTCTTTCTCTCTCTCTCTCTCTCTCTCTCTCTCTCTCTCTTTCCCTCTCTCTTTCCCTCTCTCTTTCTTTGTGTAGACATTTAGACTGAGCAACTGGTATTAACTGCCAACACTTTGAGGAGTCAAACAGGAGAGGAACTTATTTCCAGTGAAACCTGTAGATATGTTTGTAGGTCATGCTCTTGTAATTCCTGTTTGATCTAGACTTTGACAGCAATGTCACTGAAATAGCTGACAGACTGCACAGATATCTAAAAACATAATACAGTCAATAAACTTGAACTATAACCAGAAAACTGAGGCACCTTTTGAATGAATCAGGATGACTGCACAGCACAAATGAGCCAGCTGCACACACACACACACTATGGAGCTATTACTGTTGCAATATTATTTGCAAATGCGTATCTCAATCTGTGTGTGTGTAATATGATCTGTGTGTGTGTAATATGATCTGTGTGTGCGTATTCAGATCTGTGTGTGTGTAATATGATCTGTGTGTGTGTAAAAAAAATCTGTGTCTGTATTCAGATTTGCAAGTGAAGACAAATCTGCAAGTGCATGCAAAGATCTGTGAATGTGAACACAGATCTGTAAGTGTACATAGATCTGTAAATGTGTATACCGATCTGTAAATGTGTATACCGATCTGTAAATGCGTACATAGATCTGTAAATGTCTGTCATCACTTACAACTCAGGCAGGAGCTCTCGATTGGCTGTGTTTTTACACGTGAATTTTGCAACACTTCTGCCGCGGCAGATCTGTGATCTGCAAATGTGTAGAAATGAGATTTGTCTGTGACCTCAGTGTTCCTTTGCCCTGAGTTCAGGCTCACAGGCTCACGCTGCCTGGCTGCAGTAGCAGTACTGCCTTACTGTTGAAACATGAACTTGTACTTACAGCGAACACTCTTGAATCCATGTGTATTGCCTCCCGACCATACACTCGACACAACGCCAACCGTGAGCGCAATGAATAGACCCCAATTGACACGCTTATCATCACTGGGTGCTACGCGCCGACTGGTGGTGTGTAGGCGGTACTGCTACTGCAGCCAGGCAGCATGAGCCTGTGAGCCTGAACTCAGGGCAAAGGAACACTGAGGTCACAGACAAATCTCATTTCTACACATTTGCAGATCACAGATCTGCCGCGGCAGAAGTGTTGCAAAATTCACGTGTAAAAACACAGCCAATCGAGAGCTCCTGCCTGAGTTGTAAGTGATGACAGACATTTACAGATCTATGTACGCATTTACAGATCGGTTTACACATTTACAGATCTATGTACACTTACAGATCTGTGTTCACATTCACAGATCTTTGCATGCACTTGCAGATTTGTCTTCACTTGCAAATCTGAATACAGACACAGATTTTTTTTACACACACACAGATCATATTACACACACACAGATCATATTACACACACACAGATCTGAATACGCACACACAGATCATATTACACACACACAGATTGAGATACGCATTTGCAAATAATATTGCAACAGTAATAGCTCCATAGTTAACGACTGTGCAGCATGAGGACAAAGCATGCACAGACAGTATGGAGATTTGAATGGGAGAGGAACAAGGTGCACATGTGGGTCCGCAGATCAAAAAGTATAAAACATAGCCAGACCAAATTACACACATTTATAGATGAGACTTGTGGCTACATTTTGACGTATGAATGGAGTCTGTAGCTGAAAGTATGCAGGAATAATGTATATATTTTTGAAATGCCTGAAAAATCGTCAAAAATCATACATTTAAAAGGCAAAATGTGCACTTCCTGTTGGATTTAGGTCAGGGGTGTCAGTGTGCGATTTGTAGGTCTTGATAAGACAAACAATTTAGTATTGGTTTGATCTTCATAGTGGCCGTTTTAGTGTTTCTAGGTGGCGCTAGAGAGCCCATTTTGGCACTTTCGGGGTTAATTTTTCCATTTTATCAAATTAGTGGCCAGGCCTCATGTGCTTGGTGAATTTGGTCTGTCCTGGAGCATGTTTAGGTGGTCAAATTTAGGGTCAAAGTGGCATTAAGGCCTATTCACACCTCCGGAGCCGGACAAAATTTACCTGTCCGGTACAAATGTTGTCTCCGGAGCTAGCCTTCAAACCTCCGTCCGGTTTCAGCGTTGTTGTGGATGTGACGCGATACATCCTCTAGAGGGCAGTGCCGGGTTGCAAATTGCACGAAGCGATCTCTGGCCAGATTCCACTTCATTCGTACTGTTTTGACTGGTAAATTGAGGGAGTGCGCAATCTCTTCCCAGCTGTTTTGACAGCGCTGCTTGTCTTGATGACCGGGTACCGTTGCGTCATATAGATGGATATATCCTCGTACGAGCTCGCATATCTGTTCTTCTAAATTTAGCGCCATTTTTAAATGTCCAAATGTCTCTCTTCTTCGTCGATTTTCGCGAATGGTTGGAACTTGACTCTATACTGCCGCCGCGATTTCTGGTGGTATTGCTCCGTTTCGCCTGGAGCACTACGGATTGCTAAGCTCTCTGGCTACGGACCTACTGACAGACGAAACCACCTCTGGGACCGGACGAAAGCGCCCGTATCCGGCTTCAACGTAGGGTGTGAATCGGCCTTTAGACTCTCCTCCCATTCATTGTCTATGGGATCGTTTTGGCGAGGGTTTTTGGGCACCTGACCTTTGAGGGCTTCTAAAATCCAAACCGGACGAGTAATGACAAAGTTGTTCAGAACTTTTGTGCAGCGGGGTGTGCTAAGTCAGCTATTTAAGTTTGAAACCGCCACGATGAACGCCCTTGGACAAGATAACGTTTGTAGGAGGCCAAGAATCATCGAAAATCCCACATGTAACAGCAAATTGTGCACTTCCTGTTGGATTTAAGTCAGAGGTGTCAGCGCGTGATTTGTAGGTCTTGATAAGACAAAAAAATTGAGTTTTGGTTTGATCTCTACGACATTCCTATCAGGCGTAGTGGCGTAGTGGTTTGTTTTTCCATTTTTTGTTTTTCCATTTTATCGAATTTTTCGCCAGACCTGATGTGCATTCCAAATTTGGTGAGTTTAGGAGGTCAAATTAAGGCTCAAAGAGGCGGAAGAATAATAATAAACAACACAAAAACAATAAGGTCCTTGCCTCCAGACAAGGGCAGGACTCCTCTGGAGTCCTCGCCCTCTTGCCTTTCGGATCGGTCCCTAATTAAAGCTGCAGGCAGCGTTGGGTGGGACCTCGCCCCCTTGCGCACGTCGGGCCATGGCAAAGCAGAAAGGTTTCCGTCAGGGGCATTTAAATGCCTTCAGACCCGGGTATTTATCGGATACTGCAATAAGTAGATATACATTACACACACACTCACTCGCACATAAACACACACACACACATACACACTCTCTCTCTTCCTCTGTCTGTCTATGTAGACATTTAGACTGAGCAACTGAAATTAACTGCCAACACTTTGATGAGTCAAACAGGAGAGGAACTTATTTCCAGTGAAACCTATAGACTATAGATATGTTTGCAGGTCATGCTCTTGTAATTAGGGACCGAGCCGAAAGGGCGTTCATCGTGGCGGCTTCAAACTTAAATAGCTGACTTAGCACACCCTGCTGAACAAAAGTTTAGAACAACTTTTTTCATTACTCGTCCGGTTTGGATTTTAGAAGCCGTCAAAGGTCAAGTGCCCAAAAACCCTCGCCAAAATGCTCCCATAGACAATGAATGGAAGGAGAGTCTAATGCCACTTTGACCCTAAATTTGACCACCTAAACATGCTCCAGGACAGACCAAATTCACCAAGCACATCAGGTCTGGCCATTAATGTGATGAAATGGAAGAATTAACCCCAAAAGTGCCAAAATGTACTCTCTAGTGCCACCTAGAAACACTAAAACGGCCACTACACCTGATAGGAATGTCGTAGAAAGATCAAACCAAAACCCAATTGTTTGTCTTATCAAGACATACAAATCACATGCCGATACCCCTGACCTAAATCCAACAGGAAGTGCACATTTTGCCCTTAAATGTGTGATTTTCGACAATTTTTCAGGTTTTTCAAAATATATACATTATTCCTGCATACTTTCAGCTACAGACTCCATTCCAGCTGGCTCATTTGTGCTCTGTAGTCATCCAGATTCATTTGTGGTCTTAGTGTGCCACCCAGTGGAGAAAAATTGACTGTATTATGTCTATAGATATCTGTGCAGTCTGTAAAGCATGGACCACGGAACGCATCTGGACAAGGGGGGGGGGGGGGGGAGATTGAAACAGCCAATATTACAGATGTTTAACGTTGCAGAGCACTTTTTTTTAATTCAGATGCTAGACAGCCGCATCTACAGTAGGTTACAAACATGGTGCATGCTCAGATTAATGTTTGTTGCTGGTATGCTCCTTAAATGTAGGTGTAGTATTTTTCCAGTTTTGAAAACCATGAATGGTGAAAGCAGGCTCTGTTTTTTTGTTAATCACCAAGCCTTTGCTTGCACAGCAGCAACACTGCGTGCAGTATAGTTTTCCCACTTGTTTCGCATAATGTGAGCCAATTAAAATCTTTGAACCACTGATACTGAATGGATTGTGTTCGCTGTGATGACCCAGTCCCCTGTACCTTTTTTGTTTTTATCAGCACAGCAGGGTCATGTGGTTGGTGTGGCTTAGTCAGATACCTGCAGCACTCACTTGTGTAGTGGCTCTCGGGAGCTTGTGTTGAAGCAGCCGGAGGAGAGCAACTAGCCGCGGGTTGGCAGGTCGGCGGGGTTTGTGTTGGGGTAGAGGATGGAGTTGGACGCTCCGGGTCTTTTGTTGGGACCAGTGCCACAGTGGAAGCTGGAGTTTGATCATTTTGCTTTCTTTGTTTATTTGTAAAAAAAATCAGATATGGACTTTTGTCTCTTCATTTTTGATTTTTGTAGACGCAGCCAGCGGTTTGGCAGGTGCCAGCAGCCATTTGCTCAGGACACTCACGCATGACGTTTTGAGAAACAATGCACTTGATAGGCTCACAAATTCACATCAAAATGCAGCAGTCTGAGACAGTTTTTTTTTTATCGGCAGCGGTGAAGGTGTGTGGTGACTTGGCTCTTAAAAACACAGATAGAACTTTTTACTACAGCTTTTATTCATAAGATAATCAGAGCACAACATTTTCCCTGGCCATGAACCCCCCTGGCCCCCCCTGTTCCGCGGTGTATGCTGTCAACTATTTCACTGACATTGCTGTCAAAGTCTAGATCAAAAACGAATTACAAGAGCATGACCTACAACATATCTACAGGTTTCACTCGAAATAAATTCCTCTCCTGTTTGACTCATCAAAGTGTTGGCAGTTAATTTCAGTTGCTCAGTCTAAATGTCTACACACACAGACAGACAGGCAGAGAGAGAGAGTGTGAGTGTGAGTGTGTGTTTGTGTGTGTGTATATGTTTGAGTGAGTGTCTATATGTGTGAGTTTGTGTATGTGTGTGAGTGTGTGTGTATGTGCGTATGTGTGTGTGTGTGAGTGATCTACTTACTGCAGTGTCCAATAAATACCCGGGTCTGAAGGCATCTAAATGCCCCTAATGGAAACCTTTCCACTTCACCACGGCCTGACGTGCGCAAGGGTGCGAGGTCCCGCCCAACGCTGCTTGCAGCTTTAATCTGTATCTGAACCCTGGATACATTCCTAGATAACAAATGAGTCTCCTATTCCTTCAAGACTACCGTCTCCGGTATAATAACCCAACTCCAACTTAAATAAGGCACAAAAAAACACTTATCTTAATTGAGTATAGAACGTCCTCAGAGATAGACATATCTCTATGTACACGATTTTTCAGGCATTTCAAAATATTTACATTATTCCTGCAAACATTCAGCTACAGATTCCATTCAAATGTCAAAATGTAGCCACAAGTCTCATCTAACAGATGTGTGTAATTTGGTCTGGCTATGTTTTATATGTCTTGATCTGCGGACCCACATGTGCACCTTGTTCCTCTCCCATTCAATCCTAAATCTCCATGTCTGTGCATTTCTCTGTAAGATGGGGAAAGTGCAAAATAATTTTGAAATACTTAAGAAAAAGAAAAAAGGTACACCCATGGCGCCAGAGTGGATATACATTCAAGTGACCATTGGTAATAAAGTTTACATTGTAGTGCAAGGCAAGGCAAGGCAAGGCAAGGCAGTTTTATTTATATAGCGCATTTCATACACAATGGCAACTGAATGTGCTTTACATAAAACTTTAGGTTATTTACATAACCCCGGTTCTCTGAGTAATATGAGTGAGATGTCTCACTATGGGATGCACGCCTCGCTGCAGCCCTCTGAAGCATTTATCTCATTACGCCAATCCTGATTGGCTGGTGAACGTGTCCGTCCACCACAGGTAGTCCCACCTACCTTAAATAGCTCATGCGGACGGCACCACCCTCATTCAAGATAAGCACCTCTTCTCACTCGCCCAAGCAAGAAGGGTAGTCTGGTGAGACATCTCACTCATATTACTCAGAGAACCGGGGTTATGTAAATAACCTAAAGTTCTCTTTCATAATATTTCGTTCGATGTCTCACTATGGGATATGGTTGCTCCCGTATTGCCAGACAAGCTTATCGAGCGTCCACCAATCCACAGGGAAAAATGTACTCTGTTCCAATCAGGACAGCAAAACCGCGCGTGCCACGCACGGAGCGGAGACGTCCAGCATATAAAAACGGACAAAAGTGAGAGGCGAGGACCAACTCGCTGCAGCACAGATGTCCTGAACAGAAACTCCCCTGAATAAGGCCCAGGATGCGGCCAAGCCCCGAGTCGAGTGCGCCCGCAGACCCGCAGGTGTCTGCAAACCCTGACTCGTATAAGCCAAAGCAATCGCCTCCACGACCCAGTGGGACAGGCGCTGCTTTGTGACAGGTTTCCCCTTATGAGGATTAGCCCAGGAGACAAACAGCTGATCGCTCCTCCTGAAACCCTTAGTCCTGTCCATGTAAGTGCGCACCGCACGGACTGGACATAACGCATGTGACCGCTGCTCTCCAGGTGAGGCAGCAAAGGCCACAAGGTCAATAGGAGAACATGAGCCCACTACCTTAGGCACAAAGGCCGGGTTGGGCTTCAAAATCATCCTCACATCCCCCGGGAAAAGCTGAGTGCATGATGGATGCACCGAAAGCGCATGGATGTCACTAACCCGTTTAGCCGAAGCCAGAGCCAGTAACAACACTGTCTTGAGAGACAGGTGTTTCAAGCCTGCTCCCCCCAGCGGCTCAAAAGGAGGACCCTTGAGCCCCTCCAGAACCACCGCCAGATCCCATGGTGGCACCAGCGGTCTGGACACGGGGAGAAGCCTGCGCGCTCCCTTCATAAAACGGCAAACCAGCGGGTGCTGGCTCGCTGTTTGTTCCCCAAACCCCACGTGACAGGCGGCTATAGCTGCCAAGTACACTTTAACTGTGGAGAAGGCTTTTCGTTTGTCAATCAGGTCCTGTAAGAATGACAATATCACACCCACTGGACACTGAAAAGGAACATGGCCATTCCTGTGACACCAGTCCTCAAACACTCTCCACTTACAGTCATACAGAGACCTAGTGGAAGAGGCTCGAGCACTTTGTATAGTGGAAATCACACGCTGTGGGAGTCCCACAGCTGACAAATTGAACCACTCAGGGGCCAAACCCACAGCGCCAAGCGTTCTGGGTGCGGGTGGAAAACCGTTGCCCCCCCCTGCGATAACAGGTCCCTGCGCAGCGGGAGCTGCCAAGGTTGCGCGCACGGCAACCGATATATCTCCGCCAGCCAATGCATCGCAGGCCAATGCGGAGCTATCGGAATCAGCGCGTGGCCGTGGTCCCTCACTCTGGATAGAGTGGGGGGTATCAGGGCCACGGGAGGGAACGCGTAAAGAAGCTCGTGCGGCCAGACGTGCGCTAGTGCGTCTATGCCGAGGGGAGCATCCAGGCTGCGCAGAGAGTAAAACAGTGCGCACTGCGCGTTTCCTCTTGACGCGAACAGATCCACCGCGGCCCGACCATAACGGGCCCATATCTGTTCCACAATCTCCGGGTGCAGAGTCCACTCCCCGTATACCGGCGCGCCCCTGGACAACAGGTCCGCGCCCGTGTTCAGAGCTCCCGGGACGTGCGTCGCCCTCAGGGAGAGGAGACGACCGCAGCTCCACAGGATCAATCTGCGTGCCAGCATGTGCAACTGACGAGAGCGCAACCCCCCTTGGCGGTTGATGTACGCTACCGTCGTCGTATTGTCCGTCCTCACCAGGACATGATGGCCCATGAGAGACGGAAGGAAGTGTTTCAGGGAGAGGAACACCGCTGAAAGTTCCAGAAAATTTATGTGAGACCGCTGGAGGTCCACACTCCAGCGGCCCCTCACTGACCGGCCCTCGTGAATTCCGCCCCACCCTGTCAGGCTGGCGTCCGTAGTGACCACCTTCCTGGACAGGACAGAGCCCATGGGCACCCCGCGGGTCAGAAAAGACGGGGCTCGCCAGTGGCGCAGTGCCCTGACGCACCCCGGCCTAACCAACACTCTCCGTGCGCCATGACGCACGGGATCCAGCCCGCATGAGGCCACCCAGAGCTGGAATTCCCTCATGTGGAGGCGACCGAGACGAACCACGAGAATGGCTGACGCCATCAGTCCGAGTAATCGAAGACACAATCTGAATTGAACAGATTTGCCTGGATGGAAATCGTTCTGTCGCACTAGGCGCAGCAGGGATGCGTGTGTGAGCATCCTGAACTTGTATTTCCAGAGAAATTTGTTCAGAGCACGTAGATCCAGGATAGGGCGAATACCACCCCCCCCCCCCCCCGTTTTGGGACCAGAAAGTACCTGGAGTAAAAACAGCTCTGACACTGTGCGGGAGGAACGACACAGATTGCTCCTTTGTTTAACAGTGAGAGGATTTCCTCTTGTAAAACACGAGCTGACTCTCCCTGAGCCTGGGAGTGTATTATGCCGGCGAATCGAGGGGGAACAGCGGCAAACTGCAGCCTGTAACCCCTCGAAATCGTCTTCAACACCCAGGGTGAAGCTGCGAGCGCAGCCCACCTCTCCCACCTGCGGCAGAGAGGTGAGACGCGCTGCAGCTCCTCCACCATGAGAGGTCCCAACCGCGGTGCAATGGCGCCCTCTCGTGGTGGAAAACTGACATGGCCTCTGGGCGGTGCTGTGCACTTTGGCCCGGGAGGACAACGCAGTGACGGGGACCTCACTGCCCTCACCCCGGGAAAAGCCGCGGCTTTTCCCGGGGGTGGGACAGCAGGTGCCGCCACCGTGCTGTTTATTTTTATAGTTTTGGCTTTTATTCGCTGCGCCCTCGGCACTCGGCCTGGATGCGACAGCGGGACACGTTCTATTTTCTTTATGAAAACTTGTCTGTGTGTGCGTGCTTGTGGACATGGGAGAGGGGCAACCGCTGAACCCTCTGCCGTCAGATGTCCGTCTCTCCCGGTCTGCTCTGGCACGGTCCGTGGCAGCTGGGAGATGGGGGCGTGGGGGGCCCCGGAGTGCACGCTCGGAAGCCAAACAGGTGGAGCTGGAGAACGGGGAACTTCCAGCTGCATCACCGGTGACGAGAGGGGCGGTCAGGCCGCTCTCTTCCTCTTCCTGGCCTGGTGGCTGGTAGCTTGCGCGGGCTGTGCCGGCGGAGCTGTAGCTGGGGCCGAGGGCCTCTTGAACCAGCCGGGCCACCCGGGCACGGGCGGCGGGGCGGGCTGAGGCTTCGGATGTTTCAGTATTTTGAACTGCGAAACCTGGGAGGCAGCCTGCGCGAAGGATTTACGCTGCGCAGGTGGAGAGGGAGCTGAGGGCTTGCGAGGGAGGCAGAGCTTGAGAGCTTCGTCTTCCTTCTTTTTGGCTTCACACCGTTGTTGCATCGATGCTAGGGCGGAACCAAAAATACCCTCCGGGACAATGGGCATGTCCAGGACGTCGTCCTTCTCTCTGTCTGACAGGCTGGCGAGGTTGAGCCACCGCGCTCGCTCCTGCAGAACCATGGTCCCCATCACTCTTCCCGCGGCCTGGACCGCGCAGCGTTGGACACGGAGACACAGGTCGGTGATGACCGGTATCTCCTCCCACGCAGCTGGGTCCTGAGTTTGCGCAACATCCTCGCACAACTCAGCCTGGTAAGCCGTGAGCAGCGAGAGGACATTGAGCGCTCTGGCCGAGAGCGCCGCCGCCTTGTACGCTTTCTCAGTCAGGGCTGACTGAAAACGGTCGGACTTGGACGGCAGGCTGGGGCTCCGGGAGGACACCGCTGACAGCTGGGGGTGAAGGTGAGCTGCAACGAGTGGCTCCATCGGAGGCATGCGGAGCAGACCCAGGCTCTCCATCGCCTCACAGTCGAGGGACGAGGCCCCGGGAACCGGGCTCCGGCTGCTGTAGGGGCGGTCTCTCCATGAGCGCGCCACCTCCTCCAGCAGCTCCGGGAAGACGGGGAGAAGTTGCTTCGTCGCGCTCTTGGCCAAGGGCAATTTCTTCCCCTTGTAGCGTGATCTGGTGGTCTCAGCTACGACAGCGGGCCAGGGGATGCCCAGCCGGGCAGCAGCGCGTTTGCACACGTCGAGCATGTCCGAGCTGGGGGAGGGAGAAGCTGGTGTGCTACTCTCATCTCCATCCCGAGAGTCGACAGAAGCCGCGGGCTTTGCAGCCCGAGCCGGCGTGATGAAGATGTCATCCTCTTCCTCATCCTCTGATATGAGGAGATCCAAGGCGCCATCATCATCTTCCCCATAGTCCAAATCCAGGACGTCTTCCTCCAGCGGGGGAACCGCGGCTAGCTCGAGCTGGGAGCCCCAGCTGTCGCTAGCCTCCGGTGTCGCCACCGCAGCGACCCCCACCTCCTCTCCGCCCTCGACGGCGGCGCCGTCGGAAGAGAGATGGGGGTCATGTCCAGACAGGCTAGCTTGGCGGGCTAGTCGTCTGCGGAGACTCTTGATGGTGAACACCGCACAGTGTTGACACGAGCCGGGGACCTCGATAGCTGCCCGGGCGTGTTCCAGCCCAAGACAGCACGAGCAGACCTGGTGTGGATCCATGCTCGATATCTTATTCCCGCAGCGACAGAGTCTGGCTCCGGAGTCTCCGTGCCCTCTGGTGTGAGTGGTTTTAGCCTCCATTCCGTGCGAGCTGGTGTGCAGGCAGGGAGCCGAGGCAGTTAGCTGGTGTGCTAACCGTGAAGAAGCCGAGAATTAGCTGGTGTGCTAATGCCCGGTGCTCGAGTAGCCGTGGTGGGGCGTCGAGAGCAGTGCTGGCCAAGCCGTGGAGGGCAGGAAAGCACTGAGTTCGATCTGGTGTGACCGACGAAGCAGAAAAATGTCCTAAGCTAGTAGCGCCCAGCGACAGAAGCTAAATAAGATCCGTCTATGGACAGTTAAGCTAGCTAGCCCTGGACGCGAGATATGCTCCGAGTGAGAAGAGGTGTTTGAATGAGGGTGGTGCCGTCCGCATGAGCTATTTAAGGTAGGTGGGACTACCTGTGGCGGACGGACACGTTCACCAGCCAATCAGGATTGGCGTAATGAGATAAATGCTTCTGAGGGCTGCAGCGAGGCGTGCATCCCATAGTGAGACATCGAACGAAATATTATGAAAGAGAACAGAAAAACATGTAATTTGAGAAACATTAAAACATACAATTAACCCACCCCCCACACTAATAATAAAAACAAAGTACAGAAAAATAGAAAGAGAGACATAAAATGCTAGAATAGAGCATTAAATATAAGATTGCAACATAAAATAATGATTTGCTTTAAAATCATTAAAAGGACATAGAGTACAAATGAAAGATTAAAATGTAGAGTGCTTTAAAAGAGCTCAATCATAAGCACAGGAGAAGAGAAGTGTTTTAACCTGCATAGTGTCCAGCTCTTAAGGCCAATTTAGATAACAGTGTTGATAGTAACAATAAATGTAACAGAAAACAAACACCTATTCTAATCGCATCGCAATTAACACACTAATACTGACACCCCTAATATTTATCTGTCTGCAATTTGGCTTTCTGCAAAACTAGACTGTGTCCAGTGGTTTTTTTCTGTGCAGGTTGTTAACAAAAGAGGAAAACTATCCTAATTTGTGTGCTAAGAACTGTTTTGGTTTTGCTGAGTTATCAAAAGAGGAAGTACATTTCAGAGCCTGTACTTTTTTACTTTTACTTGAGTAAAGGAGTTGAATCAGTAATTGTACTTTTACCAGTCTTTTTTTACACAAGTTTGAGTACTTTTGCTACCTCTGCTAATTGGTTCAGACAGCTTCCACGTGACAGAGAGAAATTCTCTGCTGCTTCTTTTCCTTTTTTTTGTTAAGATTTATTTTGGGGCATTTTTGTCTTTATTTATACAGGAATGACCTACCATTATGTGGCATGCAAGGTAACCACTCGACTACCAAGGTGCTCCTCCGCTTCTTTTACAAAAGATAGCCAGACCGTTACCATTTTCTGCTGTGATCACTAGTCTGGCAGGGTACTAAAAGGAAGGCCTAAGTCCTCACTGGTATACCTTAGCCATGATGTCTCCATAAACATCCTGCTGCTCCAAAACTTTTTTAAGGTCCAAGCATAAAAGTACCAGACTTTGAACAGTAGCAAGGATTGTTGCTTGGACTGGTCAATATTTAAACCATGTTGTTTACACTACAATAGTCAAAATACTGGGAAAAACATGTCATAAAAAATAAATGACCATACCTTCATGCCACACATTGAAAAAAAAATAGATTTGAGAGTTTTATGCTAGGCACATAGTATATGTTACTTTCAGCACCTGCAAACCTTATGGCACTTGTTTCAAGTGGAACATGGAACTGGATGTTGAGGCACTTACTGTCAATGGGTTTTGTTTATGCTCTGTTGTCTGTTGTACGTTTAATCTTTGGTCAGTATTCAGCTGAATATTGTTTCATATTCTTTGTTGACAGACCGACATGAGGTGAAAACTGAATCCAGCTCTGTGGGAGGGATTTTGGGAAAAATAAGAGGCAAGTAATTTATGACATAAAAAAAGTATTTACATGTATATGATTACTTTACTCACTGTATCCTGTCTTGACTTGATTATTTGTGTACTATAAGCACACATTCCCATTCAGTTTAATGAGAAAGTGTGTCCAAACCTTTGACAGGTATTGTACACTTTTTAAAGACAGCTAGCAAGCCATTGCTTGTAATATATAAACTCACCTCTAAGTTTCATGAGCTTCTGTAATGATAACATTTTAACTATTAGAGACAAAATTCATCACCTGCTGCCCTCAACTAATTTAACTAAAGACCTGATTATATTTAGAATGTTTTTTCTACAATCAGCCTTACTGAACTAACTTCAGTGATTACTTGATCCAGACCATCAACTTGTCTCTTATATCCAATCCTAACTGGGCTGCTCAAGGTCAGGTCACGGTCAAAGTCTTAGGGTGTTTTCACACCAGCAGCATTTAGTGCTCTTTAATCGAACGGTAGTTGATTTGACCCCTTCTTTCAGTTCGTTTGTGTTGGTCAGAATCGGTCAATCACACTCAGGTCCGCACCAAATTAACCGGACCAACTGCTGAACACTGGTGCGGTTCCGGTGGTGAGACAGAAACCTGAAAAAAAATAAACTAAAAACTACCTAGTTGTAATGAATTATGGGTATGGGGAACACGGAATTGTGGTTATATATTCCATTTCATATATTTCAGATTTCATTTTTATTTCTTGCTGAGGTGACATGCAACGCGTCTTCAGTGACTCCAGTACCATCAGTATCATCAGATTATATTCCAGTGGGAGCTGGGCCTGGTTTTCAAACTATCATTTGCCAAAAATTAGCAGAGGTGGGAAGTGGTGTTGTACTACTATACTTAAGTAGATATTTCAGGTATCTGTACACTATTTCAATATTTATTTTTCTGATGGCTTTTTGCTTTTACTCCCTACATTTGAACACAAATATCTGGACTTTCTACTCCTTAAGTTGTCAAAACAGGCATGTTACTTTCAACCTCAGTGACTTCATAGAAATAAGACATGACGTGCAAATAAACGAAAACAATCTTTTTTTTGCCTGACACTGTGCACAGTTTATAGAGGTTGATTATAATAGCAGACTGTGACAGTGAGTCAGTGAGGAGCAATTTAACAAATGAACACGGTATACCCGACCTTTAATTTCTTTGCGATTAACCAATTAACGCCTGGGTTACACCGGGTGCGGAAGCGTCGCAAAGTGCCGCGCTTGGAAATTCTCGCGCATGCCAGATCCCTTCACTTCACACCTGTATTTCTCCGTGCCGGTCAGTAAGCGACTCTGCTCCTCAGCTCCTCAGCTCCTCTTTTGTCACATATGGAGCTGTTTTTTCACTGTCTCTGTTTGTGTGTGTATGACACCCCACCCCTTAAAGCCAGCCCACTCTGTGTCCCTCTCTCTTTTGCTTGTGTTTGTGTGTAATTTGTCAAACGGCATGTTTAATTATTGAAAAATAGTTTTATTTTGACATGCTTTATTTCGGCCCAACACGCGGAGCTAATCGCTTCGTAGCTGATCGCGGCGCTTCCGCGCCGGGTGTGAACCAGGCCTAACGCTGACCGTCTTAATATAACATGCTAGTTTCCTACTTGTTACTTCTGGCCTGGATTATTGCAATTCATTATTATCAGGCTGCCCTTGCAAGTGTTATAAAGACTCTCTGGCTGGTCCACAATGCTGCACATGTACTGACAAAAACTAAAATAAAAATATAATTAAAGATTACCGTCTAAACCTGCTCTACGTGAAAAGTGTCTTTTGTTGTGATTTGGTGCTATATAAAAAATCTGAATTGAATTGAATATTACTGACATGTTTTTTTCTCCATGTTTGTGTTTTCTCTTTGGTCAGGTAAAGCAGTGGGCAGTCTGAACCTTGGAAACTTCTTTGCATCCCATAAGGGTTACAGTCGTCAGGGCTTTGACCAGCTAAGTACTGAAGGCAGTGACCAGGAGAGGAATGATGAAGAGAGTAGCGACTCAGAAAACGAGGAATACTCTGCTCTGCCACCTCCTCGATCTTCCACTTAGACGCTCAGAGGCTGGTCACAAACCTTCTGCTTACATTTCCAGGATGTATGAGTGTAACTGTTGTTTTAGCTGCCAATCTTATTGTTTATATATTTATGTATGTACATAGAAACAATTATTAAAACAATTTATTTAATCTTAATTTAATTTACCCAGGATCTTGAAACAGCATTGGTGACACAATTCACACAAAGGGTTTTTTCCCTGAAAATCAGACAGATAATTCTACCTTTCAATTATCCATTTTCCCTTGTTTCATGAATTTTGTTTAAATGGAATTGGAATTAGTGAAATAAGGAACTGAAGAATAATTATATGAAATTCTTAAAATAATTATTCGAAAAAGAAAACCCAAAACAATTCTAAGCCTATACCTGGATTTTTATTTCAGCTTGTGAGAAAAAAAGTTAAAAAATAATAATAAAAAATTAAGTTTGGAAATTTCTATGACCAAAATGTGGTGTGTATTTTATAGTCGGTCAGTTGATGCTTTTCATTTGTACTTAAAGAAAAAGTTTTGTTTACACCTTAAGGGCTCTGTTTTTGTGGCAGCACTAAGACCAACACAAGCAATGCCGTCACAGTTCGATATCTTTCTTACTGTGACTGGCATTGCCTGTCTGTTTTCCCAGCACTCAGGTGCTCTACACAAATTTCCTTACTTTTTGTGCTATGTTTATTATATTCAATATAATAAAACAAAATGAAAATGGCATGGCCAAAAGTATTGGTACACTTAACTTAATTTTTTGTAACAGCCTTTGGAGAAAAACATTCAGACAGCAAGGATGCCCTCAGCTTGAAGATCAGCTGGAACCTGTACTGATGTTTGCCTTGGTTCTTTCTCAACCATTTGAGCAATCCTTCAGTTCAGAGATGATGGCTACAGTTCCTTCTTAAACATCTTAATAATATTGGCAGCAGTGGTCACAGGGAAATAAAGCTCTTTGGAGATGGTCTTGTAACCTTTACATTGACAATCCATGATTATTACCTTTTTTCTAAGGTCTTCAGACTAATCTCTAGTTTTCTATGTTCAATGTGAGTTATGTTCTCCTTTTTAAAAGGCTGCATGAGTGATTATAAGATTGAAAACACCTGTGATAATGATCAAAACACAATAGTCTGCTTTAAGTATCACTACAAATCACTGCATCTAAAGGGTACCAATAATTTTGCCTAGGCTGGTTTGGAATCTCTTTGTAGAATAAGCGTAGAGTTTTTTGTTTTGTTCCACTACAAATCAAATATAGACATGCATTTATAATTTAATTTCAACACTGTTCAGGGCAAATAGTGCATTATTTTAATAAAATGCAAAGGTGCCAATAATTTTGGCCACATCTGTATTTTCAACAGAATTTAGTCTGAAATAGCTGGAGTGATGTGATCATATAAACTGATTCACTGATTTCCTGAAATAGGCATATCTCCATTTGTTGAGCTAATGTTGTTGTAATTCACTGTGATTGGCTCAGCTGTTTCAGAGCTATGACACCAGAGACATGATTGGCTGAGAGTGTATTTATTAACCATCACGCCATCTGGTCTATAGCCTTCTTCATCTGTAGTTTGCACTGCTGAAAATACATAGACCCAGATAGCAGGGGTACTTGAAGGTCCCCTCATAGTCTGTGAACCTAAGAACCACCACCATGTATTGGTCAATGTGCTTGCACCATTAAAATAGAGTCCTAAGAAAAAACAGGAAACTACTGACCTTTTTAGTTGTTGACTGTTAATTTAGATTTTCAGCAGTTTGATCCTGTTAAGCCTATATTTAACTCAGATCACATCTGTTGGAGACTTAAACTGGTTATTTTCATTTCATTACAATATCATAGCAAGAATCAAATTAAGCAGGATTAATTACAGAAATGTTGTGATTTCATTGTGATTTTAAGAATGAGTTGTTTAACAGCACCAATATGATGCAGTATACACTTATCAAACTCTTTATTAGGAATATCTGTGCAATGTAATGCAATTCAATACAACAGCTACAACAGTTTTTGTTAACAGTGTGTAGTCTGAACTTAATCTATTTTTTGTTTATTATTGATATGTTAGTGGGTGGTGGTGCTGTACTGAATTACATTGTATTGAAAAGTATTCCTAATATTTAGCTGCATTCAACTCATTTGTTAATGGAGTTAAGAAAACTAGTGCTCAATAAGTATACACCTTCATTTTTGGAACTTTTGGAAAAGTGCATCTACACTAGCGTGAATAAATGCTGTGTAATAAAGCTACACACATAGCATTATTTCAACATAAATGTTTGGTACATGTTTCAGTACAGTAACATTTCACTTGTAATTGTGTGCCTTTATTTTGCCTTGCCTCATGAGCACCTGCCATTACAAACTGTACCAAGGGATGAAAGCTGCTGCTTCTTCTAGAGCTTGTATTGTTTACATTTTTCCCTCCATTCAAGTTGACAGGAAAAGCATATTATGTATATGTGTACCAGTCAAAAGTTTGGACACTCTTTCTCATTCAAGTCAATGAGGAGGTGTGTTCAAACTTTTGACTGGTGCTGTATTCACTGCCAGTCAAACATTGTTCAACAGCCAGGTCTCAAGCACTGTACCCATTAATGCATCAAACTGCCCATCAATTGAAATGGTATGCTATGAATTACAAGTTCACATTTTTTTAGCAAATGGGAAACATGAAGAACAGCTTGTGTGGTCCCTTTAAATGTCTGTGTTCTTTAGGGCTGTACCCCTAGTACATTTGAATCAATCTGTATCATGGAACTGATCCAGATCTAATCTTTTTTGTAGTCTGAACTAAGTAGGTCCCAATAACATGTTCTCAGCCCTCATCCTAACCTGACTATGGGTGTATCTGAATATGAAAACTGGATAGAGATACACACAAAAATAGATAATAATAAAAAATAAAAAGTCACACTAAAATAATGGATGTAGCCAAAATGTAGCATTCCTTATTTTTCACAAGCTTCTTTAGTTCAAAAGTGTTACATTTGGTCAGACATCCTGAAATTTCAGAAAACTTGATGAGAGGAGACATAACATTCTGTTTGAGTTTTTTTTTTTTTAATATGATCCGTTCCACCACCACAATAATCTTTGGATGGATGTTTTGTGTGTATTTTGCCCCTTGTAAGCAAGTAAGCAAGGCAGTAGAGATATCCCTGTTGTGAACCATTGTACTCAGTTACAACAGCTGTCGAAGCCCCATTCCATTTCTGGAACTTGGAACTTAGTACATTGCTTGAGACTTATGAATTGTAATTCATTAATTGAACCAATTTGATTACCAATTTATCAGAAGAATGAGTGGAAAAATTAGAATATGAAAGTCTGAGAATACTGAAGCCAACCAAATTAAGTAATTAATTGAAGTTTGGTAGCACCAACAGCAGCTTGAAACATAATGCAACAATGAATGCCACACCAGTAAAATACATAGACACAGAGGAAACACAAAGATTGATGAAGTTTATTTTTATTCTGTATTATTACATTTGCTTAATCTATCATTCCCTATTCTCAAGTTTCATCCAGTATTCTCAGACCTTCATCAAACATACATTGTTTATCTGTTCTGTGTTTGTCTATATTCTTAATTTGCCATGATGTTTGAATGATTTACTTAATGGCATGCCATAGAAATAGCATTTCTGATGTTAAAGTCACGTGTGCTATCTGATATTTATTGTGACACTGGTTTCGCTGCAAAAGTACTATTTTCAGTAACAATGTTATTTGTGTAATAAAGTGTCTGCAAAGCATCACAGTGTCATTTGATTGAATGACAGTTCATATCATCACAGTTGAGGCAGCAATTTAAAATGCATGCTTATTGAGCGTAAACTAACTTGTTTGTTTGTTTTTTAAAGGGCATCTTGTTGAATTGAATTACTGCCATGGAAATAAATTAGTTTGTTTTTGTTTTTGTTTGGCTGGTTCTGATTGGGGTGGTACTAGGGAGACTAGAATTAGTGCCAAATATCCAAGTTAGATTCACCCTTATTAATCTTGGAATGAGAACCGACAACGCCACACTGGGACCTCAAACCAGGGAATTTTGAATGTATATTAATAGTATTGACAAGGCACACTACAAAGGGAGGGCAGGAGACGTTGTTCAAACTTTAACAAATATTTTCCAATTTATGAGGTTGATGATCACAAAAATAGTTAAAACGTGGGATTTTTAAAGACCCTAAGGGGCATTCTGGGGGAAAGGTAATCCGACATGACACACACACAAGGCCGGCCCAAGGCATAAACGAACAAAGCAGCTGCTTAGGGCCCTGTGATCACTAGGGCCCCCCCAAGAGCAATTCATTTTAAAAAGAAAAAAGTAATTATTTTTGTCCATGTGTGAATGATGATGATTCATATATTATCAAATGTACGTTCTTGTACAAAAACAAACAAACAACAATATTATGTTAACAGAGTGTAATTTCCTACTGCCTCTCTGCTGTCAGAGCTCCGCTAGTAACGTGTGCAGTGCGCCCAACCTGCAGTGCGCACTGAGCATCCAGGAGCTAGGAGCAGGTGAATGTCAGAAAAAACCCTTCAGGGGCAGAAAAAAAGGAAGAAAGACGAAGAGGATAAAAAACAAGATAACTGTATGTCTTTTGAAAAGTTTGCTCAAATTACGATATTTTGTTCCAACTACGTTAGCCTATAATAGCAAATTCGCTAGCTAATATTAGTTCAAAACAAGAGAAATGTATCTTCTCTTCAAACTAAAGTTTTTGTGTTTGTGTTATACTTTGAATAAGTTGACTCTCAGTGTATATATATTATTCTGGGTCGCTTTTTGGCATCAAAACAACGTTTCTGATAACAACGTTTGCAAATGTTTAATAACCAACATTAATTACAAAGGCGGTGACGTCAATCAATCTCAGCCAATCAGTCTTTATTTGTATAGCGCCAAACAGGGGTGGATTGGCCATAGGGAGTACCGGGACTTTTCCCGGTGGGCCGGTCAATAATGGGCCGGTGGCTGCCGTTTTTTTATTTTGTTTATTTGTTTATTTAGTTTTTGCTGCGCCTTGCCATGGTCACTCTCCCGGCCCAGAGCAGAGACATGCACCGGCCCACAGAGCTCCGCTGCAGCCTGCAGACACATTAGAGGCCCATTGGCGTGTCTGTCTAAAGAATACCTGGCCCAGTGGCCCTATGATAGGCTACAGAGGCCCAGGAGTCCCACCCATGCTGGTTCTTGACCCTCCCCAACCCCCTCTCGTCCAATCACCTTTGATGACAAGCAATCAGATGAGAGATAGTGAGAGATACTACTACAACAAAATGGACAATGCGGCTAAAAAGCGAAAAGGCGGAGCGGAAAAACAAAGAGATAAAAAAAAAGCTCTAGCAACCGACGCTGCTACGAGCAAAAAAAAATCAGAAATGTTTGCTGCGGGGGCCAGCGTGGCCGGAGCGGCTTCGGGAGTGGGTCCCTCTCAGCAGCAGGTGTCGGACAGTGAGTCAAGTGAGGCTCCCGCTGCCATGGTGGTGCAGGAGCAGGAGGTTGAGGAAGACTCTCCACCGTGTGGAAGTGATGATAGAGTTTTAAGCATGTGTGAGCCTGCTAGCATGGTGTGGATAAACACTCATTAAATGTTCAGAATGGTTACTAACTGTCTATGAACTTTACTAAACATAATAAATAGCAAACTCTGCATAGTGTGGTGTGTTACAACTAGGCCTAAATCTAGTTATCTAAAGTATTGGAAAACAATCATATTCATATACTATCCTGATTCATTGATTAGTTGCTTTTATTAACCACTTAACCACTATTTTCATCAAAGGATGCCACATAATTACAAATCTGCAAGCTTACCACTCAACTCACATGTTGCAATGTGATGTGGTTTGAGCATGTAGATCTGCTATTTTCACATTTTTTGATCATTTCTACCTATAATGACATCCGCCAAATCAGGTCACCAGAGTTAAAGTGTTTTAAGTGTCAACATGCACCTTTCTTTGTGCCTATAGTCTAATATGTTCATGAAGGACATTGATCTAACACCATAACACATATGTAGCCTATGATGCTTTACATATTTTTTTCAGTCAGTGTTTATGGTTTATTGCTCGTTCAACAGTTTCACATTATACAGTTAAAACTAATTCCAGCCTATTCAAGTCTCCAGAATATAAGGGATATTGTTCAGTATACTATGTTATTAAGGGCTTGTGTGTTTAAATGTACATCAACGTGAGTTGGCACAGTATCTGAGCATGGATTGTAGCGGGCCGGTCTGGACCAAAAAGTCCAGGGCCGAATTTGTGTCCCAGTCCAGGCCTGGCGCCAAATCACAACAAAGTTATCTCAAGGCACTTTACACATAGAGCAGGTTCTAAACCGAATTCTTCAAGTTTTAACTTTAGGGACCCAACATTCCCACATGAGCAACAGTGGCAAAAAAACCGAGAGGCACCTGGCTGCAGACCTCCACTGTGAGGTCGCTTCCGGTGCAGGCCTCCACTGTCAGGACGCCTCCACTGTCAGGACGCTCAGAACGAGAAGTACGGACTTTTTTGGGGGGCGGGGCAGGGGGGAGTGAGGACGTTTAAATGTCGATTTCATCTGCCATTTAAATCGAGGGACACCAGCGAGTCAATCTATGTCCAGAGTAGCGGTGAGTTGCTGATTTTGCTTATACACAGAAAGTAAATGCATGGTTTCTTGTGTTCTTCATCAATATAGGTGCCGTAAAATAGTAACGTTATAGAAGTCATTAATGATGCAAATTACCGCATGTTACATGTCGGTTTGTGTTGTCGTTAGATAACGCCAAAGTTAACTTTCTCCAATGGCGGTTAGCATCAACACCTTAAGTTCTCAGGGATTGTTAACTTTTTTTAAATGTGTCAGGACTACTTGGCACATTTTTATTTTTCCACCTCTGTTGTATAGGCTACTACAGTATATAAACACAACGACTAGTAACTGAAATTACTGAGAAATAGCATGCTGCTGTACCATCAGTACTTTTGTTTTTGATACTTGAGTATATTTTGCTTCTAACATAACATACTAGATTACTTAACTGTCTTGTTATAGCAACTGTCACTTAAGTACGTTTTTGAATGCTGAACATTAACCCGCAGTGCAGCATTTTCTTGGTCATTATTAATTCTTCTACAGAGGTCCAGTGGGCGATTTGTTTTTTTTTAGCAAGGGGGATGCAGCTTGTTAACCACCCTACCACCACCAATCGTGGTCAGTCGCTCATAAAAACGCTTTGCCTAGCTCATTCTGGTCTTGCTGCTCTTGAAGTGCCTCCTCTCTCTCCTACACCTTGTTGCCCTGCTGCTGCTTTCTGACTTTGTTCAACTTCCAACTTATTTTCTTGTCTGAACAATACCAGTGGATTTTGTGCTCACATGCTTAGTTGAACTCAACTCAAAGATGAACTTAAAACTGTGTGTCCTCTCTGACTGATCCTATGTAACTGCTCTCTCTCCTCCTCCTCCACCTCTAACCCTGGCCCTACTCTCTGACTTTGTCCATTCTATACAAAAGTAATGGTGTGAACTTAAAGCTTTGTTTCCCACAGAGCTACAGTGTAAATAGTGCTGCTAGTGGATTGTATAACATTATTTGTTTACTAAAGTTTTCCTCTAGATATGTTTTAAGATGTAGGCCTATATTAAATAGGCTAGGCCCACTCTACTTTGAATCTATGTCTGATATGGTTTTTCCACATAAATAAATAAATCCATTGTTAAAAACCTTAAAATCACATCTACATCTTCTACCTAATTAAACATAATTTTAATTTCATAATCTAATGATTTCATTTCACAAGTGTGTACACACAACGTCTGCTTCTTCACTGTGAAGTCCATCTCAGTGTATGTTCTCACATCACAGTTATGTACGCTGAATACTGGACAAATCTGGCTTCCAAACTATTTGTGATATCACAAATCTTGCACACACTATAGACCCACCCTTTAAATGTTGGTTTTCAATGAGCACAGAGAAACTTTCCACTTTCAGCAGATTAATGTGAAAATATTTTTAGTTGTGGAGACTTTACAGATATTTATATAACGTTACTTCATGTAAAGCAGTCACCTAAGAAAAGCTCCCTGTGTAACACGGAGCTGGACAGGAATCAAACCCAAGCTCATTTCTCACCTGTCTTTTTCTTTTTGAAAAGTAAACGAAGGTCAACCTGTCTTCCTTTTCTTTTGCTATTAGCTTATGATGCTATTAGCATGCCCGTGTTCCGTCTCCCCGCTACCCCCCCCCCCCCCCCTTTTCCCCCGCGCCCCAGCACACACCCAGGAGGAGAGAGAGAGGGAGGCGGGGTAACGGCGCAGCGTCAGTGCATTGAACAGGCTGTGTATCTATGGGACAGTACAAGTTATGTAGGATGGTAATGGCAACGTGAAAACTAGCGGTGCTAATTAAAGGATCAATGAGCCAGGCACAACATACTCAATAAGCATCCCTGCTCTGCCCTGACAGAGAGGGGATGGCAGGTTAACAAAGGGGATGCATTTTGGTCATTTTGCTAACAAGGGGGACACCATCCCCCCTCATCCCCCCTCAAATCGCCTACTGGGTAAGGCCTCATTTACACTACCTGGTGCAAGTGGCCATTTTACCTGTAAGCAAAGACAATCTAAGTTTGCAGGCTGTATACATTAATTTTTCAAACACATGATGCATTTTATATCCTTTTTAGATGCATCATTCAATCATCACGTGTGATGGAAAGCCTGCAGTGGAACGCTGCACAACATGTTGCAGTCAGTTCCACTGCCCCCTTTGCCCCAAAGGCATGTTCAAGCCAAGCCAACCAGCCAAACTTCAGCGACATTTGGAAGTCCATATTAAAAATGCTATTGCATTTCAAGGTAATGCCATTGTATTTTAGATTAAAGATACACGTGTGTGTACACACACACACACACGTACACGTGTACGTGTGCGTGCGTTCATGTGACTTTTTTGTCATTGTCTAATATAAACATTTTCTACTTACTCTTAGATAAGAAGATCTGCCGCTGCAATTTGAACTGCAGGAATGGGGGATATTATCATTGTCCTTTTTGTGACAAAACTGTTGTTAGAAGGACAGACATGCAAGCACACTTAAAGTCTTGTCCCATACAACCATCTTCCACCTCAGCAGCTGCCCAGTCCAAACAGAGTCAGGATTCATCCCTGCCCTCCCTGCAACCAAGTTCGTCTGCTGCATCCATTCCTCTGCTTCCACCAACCATAATATCCCCATCTCCAGACCTTCTTGTGCAACAGGATACAATCACATGTACTATTCCCTCTGCCCAATCAATTCAAACATCTACCATCCACTCCTCAGCAGACACACATATGACATTGTCTTCTCTTTTGGTTTCCTCTTCTGTTGTACATACTACCCAAGAGACTCAAGGTCCAAAATCCAAACTGAAACAGGTCCAATGTCCCCTCTGCTCAGTTACTTGTTTGAAGAGAAACTTGGCCAAACACATCCAGAGGAAGCACCCCAAGAAACCGAAGGATGTAACAGAAAGTGATAATTTAAAGAGTGTCTGTGTGGATGCCAAAAATGGGATCTCTGCAGTCCAAAAAGGAGGGCATGGCTTTTCAATCCCATACATGTACAGAACAAAACCTGGGGTCGAGTACACAAGGTTCAGTGTGAGTTGGAAGAATGCAGGCAGTATTCCAAAATGGCATCACGAAGTGGATTAATTTTTACACACTGTGAACACATCCGCTCTTTGCAATACTGTACAGACATAGCCACTGAAGAATGCCTTAGAGAAGATATTTTATCAGAAATGGTGCACTTAAAATTTTTTGGTGACCCAAAAAAGTCAACCTGTATTAAAAGGCAAGAAAATGCACAGGCAGCACATGTCCCTCTCTGTGTTGAGGTGTCATTTGAGGAAAGCTCAAAGCACTTTTGTTTTTCAGTCCATGAGCCAACTTTACACTATTACAGTCGCCTTGGGAGGATATTTGTAACATACAATTCATCAGCAAACACATGGCATTGCCCTTGTGCCAAACCAAGGATGTCATGTGTCCACAAAAACATAAGCAAATGGCATTTATTTCAAACCAACCCGGATGTGTTCAGAACAGAGGAAACCAGCACCAGTACACCAAAAAAGCACCCAGATACTGTCTATCCACCATCAGCAGAAGTCTTCAAACGACTTGTAGAGTATATATATGGACATAAAAAACTTCCAGCTAACCTGCCAGATGACGTTATAAAACCAAAAGCACTCACAGACTATGTCACAGAGTTGCAGCCAGCAGAGACAGTTTGTGCACTCTGTCCAGGACCTGTAAATCTTGAAGAGTCATCAAGGATCTCTAGAAAGGTCAGGATAATCACCATGAATGGTGTAATTGAAAGTAAGTAATTTGTGTTTTGTCTGCTATTATGGTAGTTTGCAGAGTAACACAGTGTTAATGATATATTCATGATTTATTTACACCAGGTGTATCGACCTATTTCCGGCGATGTCCAGTGTGTGACATGACTTATAGGTACCAGGAATGGCAAGACGGTCTCCATAACTTTGATGACCATACAATATTGACCCTGGAACTTTGTGTATACCTGAGACTTAACCTACAGGTATGTACAGTGTATTTTTTATGACAAATACTTAAATATGTGTGTGGGTATATTTGTCTTTATGAATCTTACGTAACATGTTTCTTTTTGTTTTGTTTTTGCCTCTTCTGTAGAACAACGTCTCAGTATCCAAGGTAGTAAATGCATTCGAAGGCCTAAGAAAGGTGACAATTCCTGGCAGAGATTCAGTTCTGCATGCGTACTGCCACTTTGAGGCATTGACAAGCCATGACTACTCCTTTTCTTGTGTTTGCTGTGGCTACTATCCTCCAGTAGTTGTTATGGACTTACACAAAAAAGGAGTGTTCAACTTCCCTGGTAAGTCACAGTGTCTTGTGTGTTGGGAGGGAGTTATATCATAGTATTTTCAAAACTAGTTAAATGAATTACTGTTTTTCAGTGAGTGACATTAAAGATGCCCCAGAGAACTTCACTGGTGAAGTCAACGTTGAAGAGTTCTGGGACTCTGTACAGCTGGAGATGATTTCTCGTGGCTTTGTCCAAAGTATGTACATATTAGTGTTTCCTTAATTAGTAATTACCCTGACTTAATGATGCAATGCAATGTAGCATATTAAGAATGTCACGTGTACTTTTCACAGGTCGTGCAAAGAACAGCTTCAGTGTAAGACCTAGTTATGAGTACTGGGGCCCATGGATAGGAAGGAACACACGTAAATCGGAGATGGCATTAAACACAGAATTTGAAAAAGCATCCTCTGCAAAGTCCTCCACTGAAGCTGAAGTCAGCATGGTGTCAGAAGACCGGCTGGTGGATGAGCTCATGAAGCAGAAGGTAGAGTTGTTGTGTATGCATGTATGTTTGTTTGATTTGCATTGTGCAGTAACATCTTACTTTATTTCTTGTCTGTATTTCAAAAGGTTTCAACTGTGCGTAAACTGTGCAAGGCCTGTAATTTGGATGCAAAGGGATCGCGGATGGATCTGATTCTTAGACTTAGGCAAGAGATGAAGACACGACACTCATACGACAAGATATTCCAGAAAATCTGGGGAGCATCTGGTAAGGGTCACATTTAACTGCACGATAACTACCTACGATTAGCTACTTGCTCATTTATTATTATTATTTTTTTTTAAAAATTTTCCATTGAAGGTGGGTGGTCAGTGATTCTCTGCCCACATGGTGTGGTGTACAGTTTGAAGTTTAACCTGCGTGCAGAGTCTCCACGAGATTTTGCTGACCTCCTTCTATCCTGGAAACATCTGCCAAATGTCGCAGTTTATGACTTTGCTCGGGGTCTGGCAACTCATGTCAACCTACGTTGGCCAACTGTGATACCTTTCAAACCACATGAAGGGAGATTGGCTGCATCGACACCACAGAACATCACAGCAGCTCAGCAGAACAAACTCAAGATCTCACTACCATGGCTGACTGAAATGTTGCAGAATCCTGATAAAGATGGGTATCCATGCACTGGCTCCCCAGACCACTATGTCTTGTATGACAAATTCCATGAGGCCAATACCAAAGACCCACAGGAAGTGTTGAGGAGGATCAACCTGGTTCCAGAACTTCAGGGTTCATTGAATAGCCAGGTGGCCGAGCAACCTTTTTCATGTATGCGCAAAAACAACTACTTCCTCAACAACATGGCATCCTCAACACACGTTTTTTTGATGAGAAACCTAATACATCACAGAAACAACAAAACGAATGCACAGCTTTTAGAAAAGCAACTACAGAGAGGACGTGAGTCACATCGTTTGCTAGACATCACACTGGACAAATTTGGACAAGCAGTATTTGGTAAAAAGTATTTTAAAAACATGTTTTGTTTCTTTGTGGTAATTGGAAATATAATGCTTATGTTGCCTGATAATGATTTCTTAAACCTCAGGACCCCCGTATGTATGTATGTATGTATGTATGTATGTATGTATGTATGTATGAATGTATGCATGCATGCATGCATGCAGCTATGGTACACACATCTTTCTGTCTTTTCCATAGGACTCGGTTGAAGATCGTATTCTCCATGATTGCAGAGATGCAGCAGAGTGGGTTGAGGCCAATGAACAATTGTTCTCTGCCAGAGTGGACCTGCCTGATATTCTGTGCATGGGGGAGGAGAACCAGGCTGAGGCTGCTCTGCAGTATGGGAGGGTTTGGACAGAACAACTGAACGACGATGAGAAGGACTCAATCCTGGAGCCCTTCAAATTTACATTTTACTCCACTAAGGACATGTGGACATTTTGTGAAGAAATTATGGACAAAAGAAACAGTTTGGCTTACTGTGAATGTCACACAGATGAGTGACTTGTGTTTTGGAAATAAAGGGCTACAGAACATTTGATCATGTTGTGACTTGGTGTTTTTTATGTTTTTCTCTTTGATCACATAATTCACTTGGATGATACTGTAGATATCAAGAGTTAGGGTTGTATCTAGTGGTACTTAGGTGTTCCAGCAGCACAAGAACATAATTAGCATAGACATAGAACCAAACATGAAATTTATGGTGGTTATGAATAAAAATACAGAATAATACAACAGAAAAACAAATAAAGTAAAACAGCAGTGCAATAAAGTCAAAGTTAAATGATAATGAAAAGCCAGTGAAGTACTGTATATACTGTATAGTACACAAAATGTATAGGCCTATGAGATGTTGGCTTATGAATATGAGTAATAACTTAAAATTTGTGCATTGACCAATGTTATTCCTGCCCAACATTGTTTTCATTGATCAACTATTTGACCTCTTTTCAAGATCCTAAGCTTTATAGTAGGCCACAAAGACAATTGAGCCCCGAGTCATATCACCCCCTGTTTGTTTTTCATAATGACTAAGTTGTACAGTTAAGCAGTGCAGTGTATATTAGTCTACATATATGGCAATCATTAATGAGAAGTGTTTTGAAAAAGACAAAGGCTAATGCTTTAATTGTCCAAATCAAAAGCTTTATTTTATATATACTATAGCAATTGATCGATTTTACGTCATATTTTTACTAATTCATGCTTTTGTGAGGAAAGCGATTCAACCGGAAGTGCACTCGCGATTTTATTTTGAAACGTATCCCGTGCATTTCCTGTCCTGATAGTGACGGTGGCTTGAGAGTAGCCTGCGGTGGTAGCGGCCTGACAGTGGAGGCGTCCTGACAGTGGAGCCTGCACCGGAAGCGACCTCACAGTGGAGGCCTGCAGCCAGGACCTCTTGGAAAAACCTCCGTTTTAACAGGAAGAAACCACAGGCAGAACCATACAGTCTATGGGCAGAACCAGACTCAGAGTGGGCGGCCAGGCAAATTTCAAGGACTGCCTTCTTTCATCTGCGTAATATTGCAAAAATTAGACATATCCTGTCTCAAAATGATGCTGAAAAACTAGTCCGTGCATTTGTTACTTCTAGGCTGGACTACTGTAATTCATTATTATCAGGCTGTCCTAACAAGTCTTTAAAGACTCTCCAGCTTGTCCAGAATGCAGCTGCTCGTGTTCTGACAAAAACTAGAACGAGAGATCATATTACTCCCATCTTGGCTTCACTGCATTGGCTTCCCGTAAAATTCAGAATAGAATTCAAAATCCTTCTCCTCACCTTCAAAGCTCTCAATGATCAGGCTCCATCATATCTTAAAGAGCTTATAGTACCTTATGTACCTACTAGAACACTGCGCTCCCAGCATGCAGGTGTACTTGTGGTTCCTAGTATCTCTAAAAGTAGAATGGGAGGCAGAGCCTTCAGCTATAAGGCTCCTCTCCTGTGGAACCATCTTCCAGATTTGGTCCGGGGGGCAGACACCCTCCCCTACATTTAAGAGTAGGCTAAAAACTTTCCTTTTTAGGGCTCTTAGAGCTCTTAGCTTATGCTGCTATAGGCTTAGACTGCCGGGGGACTCCCATGATGCACTGAGCTCCTCTCTCCTCCTCCCTCTCTCTCTCTACCCATCCATCTATATCCATTAACATTCATGTACTATTAATGCATTCAATAACCTAAACTTCTTCCCCGGAGTTGTCGGTGCTTTCTCGTCTCACAGGTAATCTGGGCCTGTAGACGTCTGGATGACAGATTCCAGTCCTGGACCTTCTAGCTTCATTGTTGATTTTCATTGTGCTTCTCTCCTCTATCCTTCCTTTCTCTCCTCTCAACCCCAACCGGTCAAGGCAGATGGCCGCCCACTCTGAGTCTGGTTCTGCCTGAGGTTTCTTCCTGTTAAAAGGGAGTTTTTTCTTGCCACTGTTGCCAAGTGCTTGCTCATGTGGGAATGTTGGGTCTCTAAAGTTAAAACTTGAAGAGTTCGGTTTAGAACCTGCTCTATGTGTAAAGTGCCTTGAGATAATTCTGTTGTGATTTGGCGCTATACAAATAAAGATTGATTGATTGATTGATTGATAGTCAAATTATCTCTTTAAGATATACTAATATAAGATATAATCATATGACAGGGGACATGTTTTTCATCTCAGGTCCATCTCTATCCTCTGCTCCATCCACTGTGCCGATTGTCCTCTCTGCAACCTCAGCTGTACCTGGTAAGTTAACAACAAAACAGCCTTTAATTGCTCAGTCCACTGCAGAACATACTGAGATGAATATTTTTTTTAATATAAGATATATATTTTTTAAATATAATCATCATAATCATATGACAAGGGACATGTTTTTAGACAAATGCATATTGTTTCAAAACTTCTCAAGTTGTTCCACTGGCAGTTTGTTTTCTTATTACAAGCTATAGCTGTACTTTTTAATTTAGAAAATAAGCGGCATAATTTTTAAGTGCAATATGACTATAACATGGCTAGCTTTTGTTGTTTTTCCACTGTCCCTTCTCTGTCTTCTGCAACCTCAGCTGTACCTGGTAAGTTAACAACAAAACAGCCTTTATAATTGCTCAGTGTACTGCAGAATATTCTGAGATGAATAATTTTGTCCAAAAATATTAATTTAATTTCCCTATAGGTCCTTCATCTTTGGCCATAGAGATTGATGTTTCATCTACTTCTTCAGCATCCAGTTTGCAGCAGGGATCAGCAGCTCCGCCAGTAGACCCAGCTGAGTAACCCTCTTTCCTGTCAGACTCAGAAAGGACTGAACAGGTATTAAGAGTGCCTATAAGGACACATTCACATTCCCCCTATTTTTCCCAAAGCTTTTGCACATTTTTACATAGTTTTCAGACCTAATTCAAATTTAGGTAAAATTGTATGTATTGATTCTCTGTGTGGTAAGTAGGGGAGTTGCTGACTTTGCCAAATATTAATGGAAAGATTTATCTGTAAATTTGCAAATCTGGTGTCTGCTTCCATGGCATTAATCACTGTGGATTACAATCTAACTACAACAAAAAGTTCTCACATTTAGTTTTACAAGTGTATTCATAATGACAGAGTAGAATAAGTACAATATGTTTATAGTAGGTGTGTGAATGATCAATAATCATTATTATAGCCCTCTATCATTATTATAATAGAGGGCCCCAAAATCTAATTTTGCTTAGGGCCCCATGGAGGCTTGGGCCGGCCCTGGTTATGCTCATTTACCAGTGGAAAACCATTGGCACTGAATAAACAAGCTTCACAGTGACATCATTGGTGGCTCATAAGATTAGACGTAATAAGCTGCTTTAGGTTGAGAATAGAAACAACAAAGAAGTGGAGCAGTCTGAGATGCAGATACAGTGCGGACAGTGTGGAAGAGCAGCAACTGCTCACGGACTGGCTGCATATCCTTTTCATATCTAATATTTAAAGGTTTATTAGCACTACTTGACACCAGGAGGTAAGTCAACTGTTCATTTGGATTTTTGAAGGCATGTGCAAAACATTATTAACCTGATTTGCCTAAAGTAAGTGGTAGTTGTAAGATGCAGCCTGTTGTAAATATGACTGATAGAGTTTCAAGCTTTTTAACATGCACCCCATTAACATAGTAACTTGCTACTAGAGCTCTTTTATTTGCAAATTATCCAGAAAGCCTCCAGTTAGATTTGTGTTTTTCCCCCAAAAAATGTTTATATAAATTGTATAAATGTTGCTGTAATTATTTGACATTAAAATGTTGCCATTTTACATATGGGACATTCTACCAAATTGGTGGGTCCCCTTTTGTCACTACTAAAACAACCATGTCACAGCCCGAAATTTCACTATATGTTTTGGTTGTGACTGTTTAATTTGTGACAAAAAAATATATTTTTGAGTCTAGACACATGGTTAGTTAGAACAGTTCTGAACAGTGGTAAACACATGAAAACGATCTTTTATAAAATAAAACTCATAAAAGCTTGTTTAATTGCAGACAATGGGTGTTTGATAGTGACGCTTCTTATGGTTACACACTGACTTTTTAGACTTTTGAACACATTTACTTCAAAATGATGAAACCTATCTGCTCCATATACAGCCATGTTCTCATGGCTGCATGAGGGGGGCAGACATACTTCCTGATCATAAATGTAGTGGTGTGGCTAAAATCAGTCTCGGTCTACAGACTAAAATGTTCAGTGTTTTGGTAGTGAATTTCCTGAATTGTGTAAAATGTATGTATTTTTTTTTTACTTTACTTTCTACTGAGAAACAACAATGGAACAATTGGCAAAAAAATATTTCAGTATAATTGTCATATATTGAAATATAAGGGTTAGGGTTTGGGACACCTCGCAATAGAAAGTACCTAGAAATTATTATTTTATATATAAACTTACTGCCATCTCAAATATTATTTTGTGTTTCAATAGATATTATCATGATATTTGTTAACATCTAAGATTTATAACTTAAATGCTTTTTTAATTTTAGTTTTTTTTTGTTGGGGGGCAGCAGTTTGCAACCCTAACCCTACTCCAATTATGGGGGGAAAAAAGTCTCAGTAATGTGGGAACATAGAGCTGACCCTGGTGAGGGATGCAGCTTGGAAAAAGGTCAAACTACAAATACTTACAAATTTCAGGCACAAAAGAAATAGCTATCTCAGACTCATTAGAAAGGCCAGATTTGACTTCTACATTTCCTCACTTGCAAATTGCAAAAGCAGACCATCAGAATTCTGGAAAATCTTTGAAAAATAGTTTGCCAAGATCCTGCTTCGCTTCCTCCCATATAATGTTGAAAATCAAACCATCACAAATATGATATGTATTTAACCATCATTTTCTTTTGGCTGGCAATGTTTTTACTGCACAATCCACTGCTATAAACTTGAATTCTGGTTCTCCATCTGCAAAAAGTTATTTATTCTGAAAATACATTTTCCTCCATCAGTAAGCTAAAGCATAGTTATTAGAAGACTACTAAATTTAAATCTTAAAAAGTCTAAGGGTGAGTATAATTTATACCCTTCCCTCCTCAGTCTCAGTGCTGTCTTAGATGGCGGATGCCCTCGCAAGCATGCTCTCCGAGCCACAGTTTATATGCTGATATACAGAGCCTAGGCTATTTGTGGACACCAGATTTTTTTTCAGCATGCACACAGTTCACGGACAATGTGACGATATTCTCAGATTCTGACAAAAAGCGTATGTGATTCTAATCACAAACTATACCTTTACATAATGAGCAAAAACCCTGGAGTCTATAGTAATTCTTAACTAAAACAGGTTATTTTAATCTAAAAACTATTACAACCTATTAGGTAATTTCATAGCACAACTACCACTGCTATATGAATTGAACAATATCAATGAAGCCTTGGACAAATACTGTGTTGCACTTTTTATAGATCTGTCTAAAACATTTGACTCAATCATAGCATTTTGTTGGAAAAACTTTGCTTGACTGGAGTTGATAAACAATCTATTCACTGGTTTAATGTAAATGGACTGTGCGCTTTTCTAGTCTTTTTGACCTCTCAAAGCACTGACTACATGTCACATTCACCCATTCACACACACATTCATACACTGATGGCAGGGGCCGCCACGCAAGGTGCCAACCTGTTCATCAGGCGGAGCTAACATTCACTCACACATGTATGGTAGGTTGGGCACCGAAAAGTGCTTCTAAATAGGAACCGGTTCCTAAAGTTCGGTTCTGGAATCGTTAAAGGTAGAATATGTAGAATGAGCAGAACAACGCCATCTAATGTCTCGAGATCATAGTCGCAACAACCAAAAAGTAATTCCAGCAGTCGGGTTGCCAGGTCCGGTGCCGAGTATGTCGATTAGCCAGCGTCATGTCAAGTGATGAATCATACAGGGCAACGACAGTATTCAACGTTAGCCAGTCTTCAACTGGAAGTCTTTCTTTGAGTGGTGTGTAATCGATTAGCTAGATAGCTCCCAACTCAACTTGCTTGTTTCTGTAGCCTGATCGGCGTGAGCAGACCAGTCAGTAAACTACACGATAACCCATAATGCATTTCGTTCCTACCCAAGCTGAAATCAGCAGGCTGAAGCGGATTTTATTTTAGCTCTAACTCTGTAAATATACCACTTTATCCACATGTCTAACCTTTTTAGGCGAGAAAGTAGCCCTTTAGATCCACAATGTGACGCTAATTTGTCCAAATAACATCTGCTTAAAGTTTTGTTCCTGTGAATTCGGAGCCACTCAAGTTAGCCGAGCGAGTAACGCACTTCCGGTCATTTTCACAAAATAAAACACCCGTTGCCTTTTATTATTAAGAAAGCCATAACGATAGAGTTGGTGCTTTTATTTTGAAAACAGGAAGCGACCATACCCTCGCTGTAACTGACTTGAAACCACCGAGGTACATTACATTGTAACGCCAGTGGGAGTAGCAGTTAAACCTGGGGAGCGTACCTATGTTCCCCGGGTCCTATGTTCTCCGATCGCGGCTAACTCGGTTGCTAGCTCGGCGGCTAACTCGGCTGCTAACTCGGCAGCTAACTCATCTGCTAACTCGGCGGCTAACTCATCTGCTAACTCGGCGGCTAACTGTAGACGGGATCATCCCTAGGTTCCCCGGTCACATACAAAGCGGGGAACATAGGACCCGGGGAACATAGGTAAATCCCCTAATGATGTAGCAATACAGTCATACTGCACATCAAATTAAATAGGAGAAACTCCGCTACAAGCACATCATTTTTACACACACCAAACACAACTCAAACACCAAGCATATTAATGATCAAATATCAAAATCCGAATAGCGTCAGAAAGTCAACCCACTCTCCACATTTCCATTGCTACCGTTTTGATACTTCATGGTACACAAACAAATAGCATCTCATATGAAAGCTAAGACCCTGGCGAGTTCAACAGTACCACTACTATTGCGTTAAAAACTCAGTGAACCAGCGGCCAAAGAATACAAAGGTAAACAACCACTTATTTACAGCGACTAACAGATATTCTGTCTTACCTTCGAAGTTTTGTGATGAAAAGTTGTACTTGAGAGCAAAAAACGCTGGTTTTAGTGAGTCCAACATGGCTCTGCTTGTTTACAACTCCATTTCTCCATCCACTGTAGGCTCCAAATGTCTGAGGTAGAGAACAAGACAGGATTTAGGTATCACATATCCCAACACATTGCAGAGAACTGAGTGAACATTCATCCAGAAAGGCTGTATATTTGTGCATTTCCAAAAGATGTGTGTGTGATCTTAATCCAAGTCGTTACACAATCTCCAGCATGACTGGTGAGCACTTCTCTGTTTGCTTTTGATTCTAGGTGTGACAAAATATCGAATTACATTCTTCCAATTAAATTCTTTCCGTCTCAGTGACTGGGTAGTAGTTTGGTTTGCTTTCCACAAATCATGCCATATCCCTTCTGGAATCTCCTCACCCAGCTCCCTTTCCCACTTAGCTTTAACGTATATTGTTGACTCTCTTCTAGATTCCATTAAGCAGCCATATAGAACAGATACTACTTTTGGGATGGGATGGTTATATGCCTGAACCAGTAATGATAGGATGTATTTCATCCTCATTTGTTTTAATATTTTTGTTATATTAATCCCTCAGTTGCAGGTATCTAAACAAGTCCTGATTAGTTAGATCATGTGCATTTTTTACTTCTTGAAAGCTTTTCATTTCTCCCTTTTTTATAGTTGTGCATATGGCTGTAATTCCCTTTTCTGCCCACCGTTTAAATCTCTGATCAAATTTTCTTGGTGCAAATTTATCATCAAATGCAACCCATTTTAATATTTTAATTTCCTTACCTATTTTTAGTTGTTTCACTATGGAATACCATATATCTAAGGTAAAGGATAACACTGGGTTAAAATGATGTCCCCCTCTTATGCAAGTAGACGTTTCTATTTCCCCTATATTTGTTTGAATTGGGTTTTTGTGTATGGAAATTTCAATATCTTTCCATTGAGCTACATATCCTTCATCACACCAGCAGATTAAACGACGTAGTTGCGCAGCATGAAAATACTCTTTTAGATTTGGGAGTGCCATTCCCCCTTCGTCTTTAGGTAATTGTAGGGTGGTATATCGTATTCTGGGTCGTTTACCTCCCCACACAAATCTTGATATGCATTTATCCCATTTGTGAAATTGGTCTTTTGATATGTTTACTGGTAGAGATAAAAACACATACAGTAAGCGTGGCAAGATTTTTACCACATTTATCCTGTTGATTAATCCCATTGGATATGTAATCCATCTGTCAATATCTTCCCTTATGTTTTTGTCAATGTGTTCATAATTGCTTCTATAAAATTTGGAAAGGTCTTTAGTTATGTTTATGCCCAAATATTTAATTGATTTACCTTCCCAGTTTATCTGCCATTACCTAAGTTCTTGGTTTGGTGAACAATTAAACTTAAGAATTTGAGTTTTAAGTATATTTACTTTATAACCTGAATATATACCAAATCTTTCCAAATTGTGTGTAAGCTGCTTAAATGAATTAACTGTCTTTTAAATAAATCATAATATCGTCAGCAAACAAACCTATTATATGTTTTTGATTATTTATGTCTATACCTTTCATTAAGGGATCCTGTCTCACCATCTGGGCCAATGGCTCAATGTATAAGGCAAACAATGTTGGACTAAGGCAGCAGCCCTGTCTGGTTCCTCTCTCCAAAATAAATCTTCCTGACAGAGAGCCATTGACTTTTACCCTAGCTGTGGGTTTGTTATAGATAGACCTGATACACTGATAACACTGATATACACTGTCAAATGCTTTTTCTGCATCTAAACTAATCAAAGCTGCTGGTGTATTGTCTTTATGTATTTTATGTATAATGTGTAATGCTCTTCTAATATTATCTTGCGTTTGTCTATCCCTGACAAACTCACATTGATCCTCATCTATCAAGTCAGGTACAAATGATTGGAGTCTATTTGATATAATTGAAGTGTACATTTTGTAGTCAACATTTAATACTGATATTGGTCTGTAATTTTGGCAATAATCTTTGTATTTTAGGGGTTTGAGGAGAACTGTAATAGTTGCTTTAGTCCAGGAGGGGGGGATTTTGTCATCACTCATAACCCAGTTGAAAGTACCGTGGAGTAGTGGTGTTAGTTCTTTACTAAACTTTTTGTACCACTCAGAGGGGCATCGCTACCAGGTGCCTTATTTGATTTTAATTTTCCAATTGCTTTCCGAATTTCATCGATTGTTATCCTTGCTGTTACCTGATCATTTTGTTTTGTGCCTATTGATGGTAGGTCTAGGGAGTCGAGGAAGGTTTTAATACCTTTCTGAGTCGAAATCGATGACTCAGTATAGAGTTCTTTGTAATAATCTCTAAAAATATTTTCAATTTCTTTTGGTTTATATTTGGGCTGGTTTGTTTTTGGATCATGAATCTTATTGACTGTGGTTTCTGCTTGTTGTTTTCGTAGACATCTCGCCAATAATTTCATTGCTTTGGGACCTGATTCGTAATAGTTCTGTTTTAAATATCTTGCTTTTGTTTCTATTTCATGTTGGAGTAGATTGTTGATTTCCTTTCTCACCTCACTCATTCGTTTGTTAACTCTTGGGTCAACTTTTCCGTTCCCCTTATGTTTCTGTTCCAAATGTCTCAATTCCTCTATATAGATTTTATATTGTTTTATTCTTTCTTTTTTGAGATTACTTGTAATTGCGATAAGCTTTCCTCGTATCACCGCTTTTAAAGCATCCCACAATATAGCTGGATTTGTTTCCCCATTATCATTTTCCTCCAAATAAGACGGTATGTCTGCCCTAATTTGCTCAACAACTGATTTATTGTTTAATATCCCCACATTCAACCTCCATAATGTATCTTTCTGTCTACAGTTCAAGTGTATCTTCAAATATATGGCACTATGGTCGGACACATCTGCCACTCCAATCCAAGTCTTGTATTATATCTCTATTTTCTGTCTGCATAAAAAAATAATCTATCCTGGAAGTAATGACTAAAATCCCTCCGCAGTGTATTCCTGACCAGTTTTGTGATAGAGTTCTTATTTCTCTTGAGACTAGTTGTGTCCATTTCATAGTCCATTAACACATTAAGGTCTCCCCCACATATACATATGCCCTCAGCCTCCAATGCAATGGTGTCAACTAGAGACTTAAAGAAATCCTTATTACTCTCAGGTAGGGCATATATATTTACCAACGTTATCATTATTTGGTCTATTTTCCTTTCACAATAATATAAGTTCCTTCTTTGTCTTTTATTTCCTTTATGCACTCAAATTTAATTACGTTAGACATCAGTATTGCTACTCCTCTTTCCGAGCATTAGTATGTGAGCTGTAAAAGGTGTTCTTAAAACCAAATTTCTTTAATTTCTCATGTTCTGCTTTAGTAAGATGAGTTTCTTGTACAAAGTTTATTTGTGTCTTTTCTTTTTTAAGCTTATTTTAGCTCTTTTGACTGGGTTTCCCAGGCCATTAACATTCAAAGAAAGAAACTTAATTACTTCTTGTTTGGTATCCATAAATCACATTTGTTGTGTTAACTTTGTGAAGATTTATCAACAGGCTTTCAGTTAAACATTCAAGAACCATCAACATTTTTAGTAACCGTTTAAAACTTATTTGAACTATGTACAAAAAAAGTGACCTCCATAAAGAGATGTCAACAACCCTCTTCTGCTGACTCTCTTTTTGATTTGAGGGGGAAAACCTTACATAAAGGGCCCCCATCCAGTAAGGAGATTTAACCCATATAGGATTAATATACCCATACCAGTCCTTGCAGCTGCATTTCAGTCCCCCTTCAGCCAACAGCCTATTTATCTATAACCTGCCATAGCAACTAATACTGTACACTCAGCTGAACTTTACCTTTCCCGAGCAAGTGATACCATTCTCATGACCATCTTAACTCAGGGTTATACTGGTGTATGTACTCATTCCGTGTTGTTTCCCCTCAGTTGAAATTCTTGCAGTCGTCCTCGAGCGCATCTGCTGGCCTCGCCTTTGGTATCAGTTTTCATTCATTTTTGGAAGACATAATACGCACAGTCACTTAGCAACGGTAGTATTAATAGGAGCTTTCAAGCTTTGCAAAGTTTAGTGTCATGTAATACATCTACTGTAAATGTAAATTTTGATGTGTTATTTACATCAATATGAGCCTGACACATTTTGACCTTTATACCTAACATTCAAGCCAATCATCAGATCATTCTAATTAAGTGTTCGGGTAGTGTGACAAAGGTATAAACACACTCTCTGGACCAAAGGGTCAGCAAATTCTAACAAATGTGACACCAATATATGTTGTAACATAATATTACCAATATTTATTGCACTTGTTCATAAAGTATTGCACTCCAGTATTATACTCGAAAATATTACAAAAGAAAAAACAGACAAAAACCTACCACCATGTGCAAAAAAGTCACATAAATATAAGTAAAATGCCTTTGTTGCCTTACAATAACAGTAATGTAATGACAAACCAAATACATAACACATTAATATCTGAATCATCCTCAAGTACAACCCACCTGGGTTGCAGGAGAGCGACCACATCTACCCTCTGATAGGGCAGCTGTAAAAACAAGGTCAAAATGTAACTTGCAGTCTGTAGTTGTAACTTCAGTGTTGCATACACACATGCATGCACAGAACCTTTTCACACATGGTCCAGGTATCATTGATTAATGAAAACAACTGTTATTCAAAAACAAAAATGGAAAACCGTGAGTTAATTATAATAATCTTGCTAACAATCAACAAGACATTACACAGGCCTACGTTTAATTTGATGTAATTACATTTCACTGATCCATCCATGTATGGTCCAGGATAATTTGTAATTCGCTGGTAATATAAAAAAAAAGAAATGTAGACCTGTTTCAAAACCAAGAATAGAAACAAATCATTTGAAAAACAAATTCAAAAACTGGCCTAATGTAGTTTTTTACCAAAAAAAATTCTCATTTGGGACAGATGGTAGAATGGTGAACAGACAGAAACACGGAAATGCAACATTAAAATAATTGCATCATACCTGATAACCCTAACATAATGTTTAGTACTGTATAGTACATTCTGACTTTTTTTCTCTCAAAATACTAAAGCTACTGTCAAACAAAATGTATTAAAAAACTATTAAATTATTTTTCATATGTTTGATTAAAAGAATAACAAAATTCAAGAGTTGAACCTATCTGTCCATGGACATGAAGTGACTGATTGGCGAGGATGCATCTTCTGAGTAGGCTGACCAAAATTTAAAAATCATCTGTTATCTGAGAAACCAGCCATTTTGTTGACATTGGCTTCCTTGACTCTTGCCATTGCTTTCTGCCATGGCAGTTGAAAGCTTGTCTTTTGCTAGTATAAAGATGTGATCTAGAACAATAGATGAAACCTCAATATCTAGAGTCATGAGTTAAACTGCAAACAGCAAAATTTCGTTATGTCACAATGTTTGGTCTGAATGTGATCCCTTGTCCGAAGTCTGAACCTGACACATCCCAACAGAGCAACATGGGGACTACAATCTTTTGGAGTTCCTAACTTAATTTCAATTAATTTAGCCACCTAAACACAATTGATAAAAAGAAAAAAAAAGATAAATAGATAGATAGATAAATATGTGTTTTGAGTTTGACATACCACAGAAAGGTGAGTTGTTAACCACCCTGCCAAATTTGAATGATTAAAAAAATCGCCAACATTGAAATTAGGCTTCAAAGTTGTATAAAACTCTTTTTCTCTGCTCCCAAACACTGTGGGAGTGCCCGCCGAGTTCGCTGAAACCCCGCCCCTACCAAGTGTCACCTGTCAATCAAAGTCACCACTTTTACCTGAAACATGGACACTACGTCTTAGAGCTTTCTGCTGCTAACTCGGCTGCTAGCTCGGCGTCTAACTCAGCTAACTGGCTAACTGTAGACTGTAGTAGTAGTAGTGTGCATGTAATGTGAATGTATTTATACCTCTACAGCAGCAGGGGCGGGTTTATGCTAAACACCACAGCGTTACGTAACGTGGCGGTGCTTTTTCAGACCAGCCCACTAAATCCTGAACACAGAAATCTTGAAAGACAGTTTGTGAAGCCTAGCTCCACAATTTAAATGGTTGAAATGCTTTTTTACACCTTTTTTAGAAATACATTTGACCTGTTTAATGTATTTAGAAGAAAAAAGTCTGAATTCACTTTACACAGTCTTTAACATGATTTTAAAAAAACCCTGCATTTTCTTTTACTTGTTTTACAGTTGATGTGAGGCTGTGGTGGATTAAAGAATGAGCAAGAGGGGGAAGAGGAGAAACAGCAAGAGGAGGAAGAGCTCCAGCAGCAGTAAACGTGAGTCTGAGCTTTGGGTCAAGTGTTGAATGAAATGAGGTTAATCGTGTGCTTAGCTGAGTCACATTTTTACCACACCTGAATGCAGTTTGCCGATCTTTTTTAGATCAAGAAGAAGAACTTACTGTGGCAGGTGTAAAAATAAGTTATTATTTCTGTTTTCTGCAGGGCTTTGCAAAGACCTTTTGAGGGGCAGGTGCTCGGGGCAAATGAAACGAGATTTTACAACACCATACACCAGCATAATTTACGGCATAGCCTGTTGAATTATTGAAACCCATATTCAAACAGAATGAAAAATTAATGGTAAAGTTTTAGAGTAATATGCCACTGGTCTTAACCTGTCACCATGCATCTGAGCCAAAACAGCAGAGGTAACAAGTCAATTTTCTGCGATGTATAGATGAAAAGGCAGTTTGTAGTCTGGTAGGCCCAGGGCTGGAGCTGTACAGAGGAGGTATTTGATGTGAGGGAAGGCTTGTTTCATTTCATCAGGCCACTAAACGTTGTCCATAGTGCCTTTAATCGTCGCTTTTTTTTCAAAATGGAGTCATGTGTGGCGTATTCTGTGAGCCAGGCTCAACAATAATTCACAAGACCCAGAAAAGATAAAAGCTCTGTCTTTGTCTGAGGTCTTTTAATGTCCTGGATCACTGTCACTCTTTCCGGAGAGCGGTACCGGCAGCCATCTTTTAATACATATCCCAAGTAGCAGACAGCTACAGCTAAAACCTTAACTCTAGGTTGACCAACTCTGAGCTGTCAAACTCAGAGTTTTCGGTTTCAGAACAAGTGTTAACAGTTAGTTCAATCAACTCTGAGTCAAAGTAACTCTGAGTGAAGCTCGTGCATGAGGAGATACCAAGCCCTCATCAATGGAGCACAGATAACATGATTCACCATGACAACAGGAGAAACAAAGGGCTCAGTCCTCCTACTTCTCCCCAAAGGAATTAGAAATATTAATGAATACATGCGGATGATGAGTATATTTAAGAAAAGACAGTCAACAGTATTAATGGAAAAAAATAGAAACATTTTGTCTCGAGTGGTCGACTTATTCAACATTTATATTCTGTGTATGTGTGTGTGCGTGGCACATTTAACATTCATGCAGACCCCAACAGGTACAAAACGTAGGCCTACTTGGCAGCAACTGAATATGAAATATAAAAATATAGCTCAAACAAGTAAGGTATTGATTACAAGCAATTGTGGTGTTGTTTAGCCTGCCCTACCTCATTAAACAGCATTTAAATGCATTTAAATATAACATAATATATAATATAACATTCAACATGTTATATATATTTCAGTAGTTTTTTTCTCATTCAATTTTTATTGAATTTTCTTAGATGCAAAACAGTACACAAACATAGATAACACACAAAAACAGACCCCCCCCCCCCAGAATATGTGCAATGTGCAATATGGATCATCTGTCAATCCCATTCGATGCCTGATTGCAGGTGTTACATATGCTCTATGACAAAATTTCAATTGTATGTATTGGTGGTTTGGATTTTTGGACGCACCATATACTTTAGAGTGACAGTTGCTCCAAATTGCATCCCAGTCCAGATCCTGCTCTAATTCCCCTACATCTTTGTCCCATGCTCTCATTCCTGCCGAGGGTGAATATTTTTTAGAGTTTAATTGGTCGTATAAATATGATACTATCCGCCTAGGAGCATCCTCGAACCAACCTAGAATGGGATGACTTCTTAGTTCTGCTCCCCAGGGAACCCTGTAGGCCTTACATGCAGACCTCAATCTAAAATAAAAGAAAAGAGAATGCTTATCAATTCCATATTGAGAGATCAGTTCCTGAAAATCAAGGATATTTCTTGATCCACTGATGTCATTAAGAGTTCTAATGCCTTTCTCCTCCCAATCCTTATTAATGAATGGTTTCCCCCCAGACAGAATATGATTATTGTTCCATAATGGAGATGACTTACACCAGATACTTTTATGACCTATAAATCTCTCCACCGCTCTAAACACCTGCAATAAATAAGAAAATAAGGGACCATAATATAAGCCACACTTCCTAGAAGAAACGCCCATCAGGAGAAAATCTTTCAACCTTATAGGTGTGATTAACTCTTGCTCCATACTTTTCCAGGAAGAAACTTTATCGTCATCCATCCAAAATTTAAGACTTCTCAGCACAAACGCCCAGTGATATAATTTAAAGTTGGGGCATGGCCATCCTCCATTGGGCTTACTGTGCTGGAGCACTGACCACTTTATACTAGGTCGTTTGTCCTTCCAAACATAACTTCTCAATAAGGAGTCTAATTTTTGCCAATAGCCTGATGGGGGTGGCAGTGGAACCATTGAGCTAATAAAGTTAATGCTGGGCAAGATATTCATTTTAATGGTCGCTATACGAGCCGGTACTGATGCTGGCAAATGTTTCCATCTACTGATGTCATCTTCTATATTTTTTAGAACCAGAGAAAAATTTGGCGGTGGAACCTGGAGGTGCCCCCCCCCCCTCCCATTCAGCCCCTTGCTCCCCCCCACCCCAACCCTATCCTCCCCTTCACTTCGTAACATCAGTGAGCAACACTCAGCAATGTCTGACACTGAACACTGTATGTCCCCCATTGCAGATTACCTAGAAAAGAAAGGTACCCATATAACCACACGTAAAAAAGGTACAGAGTAACAAACCTTACTCTCAAACTGTCCTGCCTTTAGCAAGCACAAAGTATATAACCGTTATAACATTCATTCATTCATCCCAGTGAATATCATGGACTTGACATCACTTTGAAATAACGTCATCAGCGCCGGTTCACAATGTGCACTCAATAATGTAAACAAAAAGACACCCGAGGTACAGTGTAAAATAAACACATACGTCCATAGTCTTCAAAACAAAATATTCCATAAACAAAAACAAATTAAACGCTGACGGCATTTATTCTCCGACATATCTTCTTTACAGTGTATTGTCCTTTTACTGTTTAGTCCTTGTGCAGTGCAAAAAATAAAAAATAAATAAAAACACGGACGGGAAATAACCTTACAAATGTGCTTCGGTTTTCATGACGAAAGAACCTGTTACAGCCATGGTACATTCGCTTATCAATGTTGTAATAATTTCAATCACGGTTTCTATAACGTTAACTGTTACTGCTCACCCAATTCCTCTGAGCATCTACGTTACCCCTGGTTTCCTTCCTCGCTGTCCAGCACCGACAGATTCAGGGCCTCTCTCGCGTCTTCCACCGAGGTAAACGACATCTTCTTGCCCTTGTAGTTTACCTTCAGAATCGCTGGATAGACGAGGTACGAATCTATTCCTTTTTGTCGTAATTTGGCACGGGTCTCCCTGTATGCCTGACGCTCCTGCACCATCCCCGGGCTGAAGTCAGTGAAGAACCGCAGCTTGGTGCCATCGGGGAGAGATGGGTTAGCCTTCCTAGCTCCCTCCAGGATCGCCTGCCGGTCAGCATGATGCAAAAGTCTGAAGATCATGGTCCGGGGTCCCGACGTATTGTTGGAGAAGATGCGGTGGACTTTTTCAACCTCCAAGTTGCTGTGGGAGCTCTTAAGCGACGGTATCCATTTTGGCAACATCTTTTGAAGATAGCCCCGCGGATTTTCACCTTCAGCGCCCACTGGCAAGTTGACCAGTCTCACATTGTTGCTCCTGGATCTATCCTCCAACTTGTTAATTTTCTTTTGAAGTCTGGTCAACTCCGCGAGACAGGTGCTACTGTCTTTTTCGCTTTCACATTAGCCTGAATGCTATCCATCCGATTGAACACTGTGTTGAACTTTTCAGCATGGTACTCCAATTTCTCATTCAAAGTCTTGAGGATAGTGCTGTTCTCCCCCAGGTGTTTCTCAATCGGACTTGCTCGAGTGAGTCTATTAACCTGGAGGCTACTGTTTCCTGCAGGGACTCCATCTCCGACCCAATTGCTCGCTTAATTAGCATAGCCATGTCTTCCGGAGGATCGCTAACGTTAGCTTGTCTTCTGCCCGACAACTCCTGCTTCTTGGTCGACGCTGGCTCTTTCTTTGAGGTCATATCTTAAAACTAAACCTTTATATACATTGATTTAAAGTATTTAAGTGCATGGGTCCCAATAAACGTAAATAAAAGGGGCTATATTGACAGCGCTCAGTGCCATGCGGCCATCTTGCCTCGTGCCTCACGTGACCTCCATATATTTCAGTAGTTGATGAAATCTTCTAAGCAAAAAAGAAAGTCAGTTTTTCAGCCATCCCAACACTGCCAGTATTTAATATTGTCTATTTGAAAGCAATACCAATGCCTTTATACATACAACACTACAAAAGTGTAAACCTTTAAGTGCAATAGTCAAATTTAGTTTTATGTTTGGGCACTTTCACCTTAAAGTAACAGTAGCTGTTATAGAGAGAGAGAGAGTGAGAAAGTTCCTCACTGGTATCGAACCAGCAACACTGTCACTATGAAGCATGAGCAGTAACCACTTGGTTATCAATCACCTTCAAATACTGCATTTGTGACAGCCTGACAGACGGTTGCCTTGGAAACATGAACTTGAACAGCAAACTTGTTCTGAACTGAGAGCATGTCCATATGGCGTCATACAGACGATACAAGGGCTGAGAATATTGTTCAGATAAATTATCGATTGTACAGAAAAATGGAAACATTCAAACAGAACATCATCAGAGAATGATAAAACGTCCCAGCGGGGTCTGATCACCCTCTGACGGAGATTTGTGCTTCGTATTTGTGCTTCAATATTAACTGACTCTTTAAGAAAAGGACACACCATGTCTGACACCTCCTTCAGTCTGCGGGCTTCAACTAAAAAGGAGGAGAAACTCAGGGTTAGTTGAAGATAACCTGCCAGCGAGCAGGTTAGGTTCACGGAGTATGTTGCCAGGGCAACTGTCCTATTAAGATGATTCCAGTAAGGAGTCAGTATCAGTAAAATCTGTGCGGACTGTGCACGCAAAGGGTTCAATATCTAATCTATCTTTCCATAGCATCAAAAGTCCATGTGGTGATACATAATTTGATCAATTTTTTTTTTAGAAAATGGTGGATCGACCGGTTTCATGTTTAAAATTTTTGCAGCAACAGCAGCTTGACTTGAGGCCAGTTTCTTAAGATTTTCCATTGGAAATAATTTGGATAAAAAAATCAACATTTGTCAAAATGGATGTAGCCTTGTGAAACATACCTAACCTAATAGACATCCAGTTCAAAAGGTGCACTGTTATTTGTTTGGTTAACAACCAGTTTTGAAATGAAGACCAAAATTCCCCAACATGATCACATTCAAAGAAAATATGCTCTACTGTTTCAATGCCACTCTCACAGAATCCACATAAATTGTTGTCCCAGTTAAATCTTACATGTAGGAATTGGTTAGATGGATAGATATCATTTCATATTTTAAATGTCACCTCTTTGTGAGGGATTGGATAAGATTAATATCTCTTCCTTATTTTTCTTGCTTCAACGTCATTGTAATCACGCAGAACATATTTTCTTTTTAACTGGTATGGATAGTACTGTGTGTTTAAAACATTTCGAAGGAATTTATTAGAGAATTGTTTACTACCTAAACTGACTCCTTCCACACAGAATGATCTCATTTCTCATTTGAATGTACCACCATCATTGTTTTAAAGGGAATGGCTTTAATTACTTTATTGTACTATTACTTTTAATGAGCATTGAAGATTATATTTAATGCAAAAGTTCTCAAGATTTAAAAAATTACCATGTTCATCCATTAGATGTGATACAGCCCAAATTCCATTATCCAACCACGTTCCCAAAAACGATGACTTTCGATTGGACAGAACATATCTGTTATTCCACAAGAGTGAGTTGTGAGGAGTAATATTGTGTTTATATATCAGGTTCCGGTAAAGGAGAACTTGCTGGTGATAGTCTGATCATTTCCCAGGCAGTTTACGTATATCATAGTCACAGCGCAACAGAAAATCAATGCCTCCCACTTTTTGAAAAATTGCACTGGGGATGCTAAACCAAAAGGAGTCTTAGTGCAGAAAAAGATTTAGAACACCATTCATAACTGAGAAATCTATTTAAGCATTTAACCCACCCTCTTCAATATTCTTGACCACATCAGCTCTTCTAATATACTGAAATTTGTTTTTCCAAATAAATTTAAAATTCATACTGTTGATAAGTTTAGTCATTTTATCTGAAATTTCAAGTGAGAAAGCAGGGTAAATAGCTCTTGGCAGACTTTCCATTTTTGATAGCAGGACCCTTCCAAAAACAGTAATGTTCCTCTGTAACCAAGAGTTCAGAATTGATTTGCATGTATCCACATTTTTACAAACATTCTCTCTCTCCCTTATATCTTCTTTCTTCTATCTTCTTGGTGATGATAATACCCAAATATTTGATTTGTGTTTTTACCACAGTGTTACAGATTGAGTGTGCCAGCTGGTCATGCAGAGCAAATATTTCATGTTTATCAATGTTTAGTTTCAAGCCTGTTGCTTTTGAAAATTGGTTGATGGAATGTAATACTTTAGGAATTTGCCTATCATCATGTATCATCTTGTATCATCTGCAAATTGACTTATATTTCTTTGATGAACCCCTTTTCTGACAATGCATGACTAATCAATCAGATCTAAAACCATTCGTATGTTGTTGTGAATAGATCGTCCACCCAGAAAGCCAGATCGCGTTTCATCAATAATTTGTGACAAACCTTTTTTTCCATTCTAGCTGCTATACATCCAGAAAGTAATTTATAATCAGTATTAAGTACGATCTTAAGTTGTCTAAAATTATTTTATCTTTGTTGTGCTTAGGAATCAGTGTTATCAGACCTTGTTTCATAGTGGGCATTAATTCTTGATTCTCTATGCATTCAAGTATTGCTTTGAACAATAAACTTTTGATATCTTTCCAAAAGAAATGGTAGAAATTAGCCATGAGCCCATCAGAGCCAGGGGCTTTATTTAATGGCAGTCTCAGGCTGACATCATCCAGTTCTTTTAATTTTAAATCAGAATCACAGGTTTCTTTACATGTATTATTGATGTTGGGTATGAAATTTGGTCAAAAAAGCTGGTTGAATCAAATGGAGAGTAAACAGAGTAGAGATTACTATAGAACACCAAAACTTTATTCTCAATCATTTTATTATCCTTAAATTCTCTTCCATTAATTAATACGCTTGCAATTGCCTTATTTTCTTGTTTTTTTCTCCAGTTTGTTAAAGTATGTTTATTTTTCTCCCTCCTCCATCCACTTTGCTCTTGATCTTACAAAATCACCTTGGGCTCTCTTCATATAGATATCAAGTTTGGATTGCAATAGCAGTAACTTTTCCTTGTCCTCACTAGTCAAATTTGGTTTGCTGCAGCATTGGCTAATTTCACAAAATATATTGCTTTCTTCCCTTCTCCTTTCTTTATTTCTTTACTCATTTTTATAGAAAATTCTAATTTTGTACTTGGCATATTCCCATTTATTACAGAAACTATTTATGCTGTCATTTTCAGTTATTTCTTTTATTTTAGAACAGTATTCTTTATTGTTAAGTAGGTTATAGTTAAATTTCCAATAACCTTTGCTTTTCCTTTTTAAAATTCGAATTTAACGTTATTTCAATTATACGGTTGTGGTGATAGAGGTAAGGGCTTTCAATTTGAATTTGTGTTGCTTGACAACGGCACCTTGGGAATTGCACCCAAGGAATTTTTTATCACTTATCAGTCAACATAAAAAGTACAATGAGGACATAGGTTTGTTCTATTCAGGCAAGACGCATGTTTCTAAGTACAAAATTATTTTATTACAAATTATATTAAAATTCATTCATACAACAAGATGAAGATAAAGAACGTAATCAGCGGCTGAGGCTTACTGGTGGGGAAGGACTAGTGAAGGGGACTAAGCAAAACTAAATTTAAAAAAAGAACGGGTTCACCCAAGCACACGTGGCAGCCACACACATGTAATATCACCAACACCAGAGCACAGCACACAGGAAGGACACCACCACTCACGTCACCAGCACCACCACCGGCCTGCAGCAACTGAGGAAGGATAAACAAACAAAAATTTAAGCAATAATTAAATACAAAAGCAATATCTAAATTATGAAGAACATAATCAGAATATCAAAATAAACTAGAAACTAACAAATTGCCAAATCAATTAAGGAGAAACAAATACAAATTATCCAGAAAATAGGATTAAATCATTCAGTTAAAAATGAGCTAAAGGCAATTAAAACTGTCCGTTACAGGCTAAGCCAGCCGCAGCCTGAATCTATAGAGCAGCGCCCGAAGCTGCACAGAGCTGTAGAGGAGGTAGCAATAAATTAGGTGCTGCAGGAGACATCGAGGTGCGTTAAACAGCAGAGGTGAATGTCTCAAAACAGCGCAGCTACGCCAAAACAGCAGAGACAAAGTCCCAGAGGTCCAGTCTGTGATAGACAGATAGAGGGTTCAGCAGCAGACAAGGCCGAAACCAAGGAGAACCAAATAGGAGACAAAATAAAGTACAAAGCAGCAGTAGTCCAGTCTATTTGGGTTTCGGCCAGCTGATGAGCGCTCCCTGACAGCAAACATAAAATTAGCATGGCTAAGCTAAATTTACAGAGGCTTTAATGAGCTAGATGTAAAATATCATACCTGTTTTCAGGGTCAAACCTGCACAGGGAGAGGGAGGGAGAGAGAGACGCACACAGCTGCGGACATCTACCTGTGACCACACTAGCGTTAGCTACAGCCGAACAGCACTCAAACACACAGAGAGAAAGAGAGAGAGAGAGAGAGAGAGAGGGACTTACCACCGACAGAAGCGGTTACTACATTGAGCGCGGAGCACTAGCTCTCTACTACTACTAATAAAAATGATCAGTCCTTGAGCAAGACACTAAAAAATTCTGCTGTGCATGATGGGAAAAAGTTGCATGGTGGGAAAAAAAACCCTAAAATAATCTAGTTGTAGTCTTGTAAATAGTGACCCTATAAGATTCACAGTCTTTGTAAAATCTAGTCTGAGAGTAGTCTGGGACTAAAAACTCTAAAACACTAGTCTTTAGATGTGAGCTGATAGTCTTTTAGAGTATTTTCTAAATCTTTTCAAAGTCTTCTGGTGTGTGGGTAGCTATGTACATAGAGGAAACACTGTATATATATATATCTAATCTATTGGTTGTTGATTGTGTTACGTCACTGCGACTTGCAATTATATCAAACACGTTTGATATAATCGTCATATATAATTATATCAAACACGTTTGATATAATCGCAAGCCTAAGACTAGGGAAAGACTGGTATGAAACGCAGTCGCAGACTGCAGATTACCACCTTAAATTTAACGATCGAGATGACGGGAGCGTGCTGAGACTCCAGTTAGACTCCTCAGATTTACCAAAGACTGTCAGTCTTTAGTCTGGGACTGTGAAAATCGTTTGGTGTAAACCCAGCATTAGGCAACATAACAACCGCATTTCTATGCTGCTACACAGTGATCAATTAATGGAGCTTTAGAAATTGAGGCTTCTGTGATAAATTCCTCAAGTGTTTTTCTGCAGCAAGCTAGTAGTCAATTCTAGATTTAGCAGTACTATTAGGCTTGTACCAGGAGTACTGTTTCTTCCCTGGATTTTGATTTCTCTAAATATCAATTAAGTTATTATCTCTGATGAATCTTCCATAAGGGAATTGTAATGGTGACTATCAAATTTAGGGGGCCATCTATCTTCGCATTCATCAGGTGTCATATTCCAATCACCCCTCATTAAAATAAAGTCTGTAGGATGGAGTGTTTTCAGCTCTGCTATCGCTGTAATAATATTTTCAAGCATTTGTCTATTTTGTGTGACAGATTTGTGACCATAAACATTGATTAGAATCATAAAATGACTATCAACTTTCAAAACTACATTTAGCCAGTGTCCTTCTCTATCTGCTCTGTGGAAACCTGTGAAAACAAATTGCAACACCAGCAGACCTGTTGCTTTCATGACTAAACCAAGGTTATTATAGTTTTGAAATTTTCTTTAGTTTTTCAGTTCTTTTTTTTATTTCAGTTTAGTTTTAGTTGGTTCAACAAGTGATTTAGTAGTTTTTGTTTAGGTTTTTTTTTTGTGACCAATTTTTTATTGATTTTTCACATGAAAACCACATATTAAACCAATCCACATTGACACATCAATACACTAAATTCAAATATATTCACTAATTCTCGTCTACACCTTGAGCAAAACAATTGTAGATAGCATGCACATGCGTGTAAACAGTATAGAGATATATGTCATTAATTATTGTGCGTGTATACACATGAATACATATGTATTCATGAAGTGCACATGTGGTATAAGTACAATACAACAACAACATACACCCCAAAAAAGAAACTCCAAAACAAAATAAACAAGACAAAAACAACACACCCTTATCCTTCCCAGATCCCCATCAGTCCCTATAAATTCATCCCTCCAATAGCCTCACAATATAACCTATAATAGAAGAAGTCAAAAAGAGGAAGAAAGAAAAAAAGAAAAAAATAAACGATTGACCTAATCTCATAATGATAAAGAATTGAATATGAAATTAGCTACCAAAATGTACTTTCTTAAAACAATTAAATGTCTAAAGAAGGGATTTCAATTTTTGAGCTGATCTCTGCAGGCTTTCTATATTCTCCATCTTTGCTCCTTGTGCACGAGCACTAGCTGCCTCAAGAGATAATAATTCATAAAAAAATAACATCCATTGGAGTAAATTAAGTTTATGGGGGGGTTTCCATCTCTTTACTAATCATTTCTTTGCCGCAGTTAAACCAACCAAAAGAACTCTTTTCATCTGCAGTGTCAAACTAAGAGACCCAGATAGCAAAACTCTTTTGGTCCATATCTGGCCCACACCTGACATGTTCATCCGGCCCACATACAGCATGGAATGATGGCACTTGGGCGGTCCGCTCATGTTTGCCAAAAGTGGGCCATAACTAAGCCATCACAATGCCAGATGTCAACCAAAAACAGACCAAATAAACCAGTACTCAACTGAATGTGGGCCACTGTATAAAACTCTTTTGGTCCATATCTGACCCACACCTGACATGTTCATCCGGCCCACATACAGCATGGAATGATGGCACTTGGGCGGTCCGCTCATGTTTGCCAAAAGTGGGCCATAACCAAGCCATCACAATGCCAGATGTCAACCAAAAACAGACTTAATAAACCAGTACTCAACCGAATGTGGGCCACTGTATAAAACTCTATTGGTCCATATCTGGCCCACATCTGACATGTTCATCCGGCCCACATACAGCATGGAATGATGGCACTTGGGCGGTCCGCTCATGTTTGCCAAAAGTGGGCCATAACCAAGCCATCACAATACCAGATGTCAACCAAAAACAGACCAAATAAACCAGTACTCAACCGAATGTGGGCCACTGTATAAAACTCTTTTGGTCCATATCTGGCCCACACCACCACAATTGTTTGCCAGAAGTGGGCCACAACCAAACCAACACACTGCCAAATGCCAGCCAAGAAGAGACCAAATAAACCAGCGCTCACCCAATTGTGGGCCACTGTGCATTTTAATTCTGGCCCACCTACCACATGGAATAATGACACTTGAGTGCGAGCCACAGTTAGCTCTCAGACTTACCAAGAACTGGTTTACACTCTATGACCTTGTCTAACTTAGGGAGTCACAACCATGATAAAATGGTATGTCAAATATGAAAACATAGAATAATGGTCTGAATTTGTGGCTACATGCCATTATGGTACCCCCAGATACTGTTTGAATGGTGGCATGCAGTGGTCCAGTAGTGAACAGTAGAGGACTATGATTTTTTTTTAATTTTTTGAACTTTTTTGGACAAAAGGCAAAACAAAACAAAACTCAGGCCAAAGGAACAGTTGTTGACCTACAAAAATAAATAAAAAATCCTGCCTGGCCCCAGCATTATGGCTCATCTTGTGGCCCTTTAAGAAAAGCACAAAAGAACACATTTAGTTGACTCAGTAAAGCAGTACTGTGGTTACTGTATATGGTGGCAGTGAAGTGTAAAACACAAAACCTCACCAGGAGACCAAACAAAAAAGGCCCTGTAAAATGATATAAAGTTATATATTAATATTGTGTTGATGTCTTTCAAAACTTCAAACTTCAACTTCAAAATCTAGTTTGTTTTTAATTACAATTAATCTGAAGATATAGTTGATATTATGCCTGATCACTGACCCAATATCTGCGTGCTCAACCTCATTCTGTTCAGACAACAATGAAAGTTGGGGTTGAAAACAAGCAATGTGAGCTGGAGTAAAGCAGCTTCATCAAACACTCAGACAAACTTCACATTTAACCTAAAGTTACAGTAATAAAACATAATGTTTATGTCAGTTTGTCTTCATTACTAAAATTGTAGGAGGAAAACTCTGCCCTTAGGCGTGTTTAAACCAATTTCTCTACAGAATCATGCAATATTTTCATTTTTAAAAAAACACGGCATTCACAGGGCTGGTCACAACCTTGTATAAAACTGAATGTTAACTAGCTAACATTTTTTGCAACACAGGCAACCTGACAAAACAATATATGAAGTTCCAACAATGACAGCTTAATGTTTCCCACAAATAGATTAATTAATTAATTTATTCATTTTCAGTTCAGGAACTCACCTCCTCAAGTCCTTATCTCTGCCTCCTTGACTTGATTTCTCCAACTGACAGAGTCCCGCGCTTTCTGCTTTCGTCCGTTATAATGATGCGTTCAAAAGCATAGTTAATTTGGAAAACTCCAACTTGAAGCAGAAAAAAAAACCTCATAACGGCAAATATAGTTTGAATAAAGATACGACTTACCGACTTAATTAACGTTGAAAGAAGAAAGAGAAAACACTGAAAGACATTGTTGGTCAATAATAGTAAGTATTTTTTTTATATATATAAATTAGTTAATTTATTTAACCTTTGTTGACATCTCAGACAAGAAAAGATTTTATTGATCCCATATAAACAAACAACAAATTCATCACAGTAGACACATTATTTATACTGTACGAGATATAATATTTAAATATATTGCATTAAGAGAAAAAAAAGTTAAACTTGACCAGGCCTAATTCCTGCTGGTATTTAAGAGTGTCAGACTTGTCAGACTGATCTGTAACAACTCTCAGAATTCACCATCCGCTTGTTGTGTTGTAATATCTTTTTTTCTCTCAGATGTATGAACAGTGGTGTTTCTCTTTGTATCATGGGTGCAACAGACGGCTCACCATGGGGATGAAGGGTGTTGTTCATGATAAACATTTGCTTAGCTAAAATTGTGTTTCCTTATATGTGGGCCACTTTAGGCTCACATCCGGATTAGTCGTTGCTAACTTGCCATATATCGGCCAAAACTGGCCCAAATATGTTTCAGCTAGGGATGGGCGATACCACACTTTTAGGATTCGATTCGGATTTTTTACAGTCAAAATATTGTCAAATAACTGTCAAATAATCCAAATTGCAATATGTCTGAATCTGAATCACAAGAAGCTGCAGTTTTTTTTTTTTTTTTAAGTTTGTGTTAAACAGTATTATAATTAATCAAATATGAAAATCATGTTACAGATTAAAACCAATATCACAACATCACAATTTTAATATTTTTTTCCAATGGAAAAATAAAACTGTCATGCAAAGATGAAAAATCCCCAAAAATTGTATCTCATATTTTCTTATCTTTTTTACTCTGAGCCAGAAATGTTCAACTTCGGTAAATGTATTTTTATGGTGTGGAAATCAAGATGACTTAATTCCTCTCTGTAGAAGCTTTTGCCTCTTACTTATTCACATAATAAAATAAGGATTTCATACCTGGCTTAATGAAGTGTTCAGACTTCTGAAAATAAATGTATATTCACACATATACGTTTTGCATAATTACTTCGGCAAAATATCAGTAAACATTACTAAAACCAATGTCTGTTTTAAGTAATCAATAACTCGACTATACTGGATATAAATATCCTCTTCACCTGAAGTATGTTGTGTTAAAATTAGATTGTGATCATAAAGATTCAGGAACAGACACAACACAAGCGTTGTCTTTATCATTACACTGGCAAAGGTAACAGTGCTGTCTGTACCTGGATACACTTGCCGTTTTTGAAAACTCTCCAGCAAGGTCTTTTGGTGGACAGTGGGTGGTGCAGGAGACTGAACTTTTTCAGCAGCTTGTCTTTTTTCAAGCTCACTGTGGCTCTCGGGATGTGTGGTCTTCAGGTGTTTGGTTAAATTGGTTGTGTTGCTGCTGTGTGCAACTTTTTTGTCACACACCTGGCACCTTCCTGTAACTTTATCAACTGGTGAAAAACAACTTCCATTCGTGTTGGCTGTGCAGTGTGCACTGTCGGCTGAGTGGCTCATGTCTTCTTCTTCTGCTGTTTAATGGCGGTTGGCAAACAACGAATTGGTGCATTACCGCCACCTACTGGTATGGAGTGTGGATCAAAGTGGCTATAACACCCTCACAAAATAACTAAATAAATACTACAAGAAAAATAAAAATAAATAAATAATACATTAAACAAACAAACAAACAAAAAAACAACGAACTTATATCCTCCCCATTAAACCACTCACTCTAATAAACTCTAACATCAATTGCCAACACCTACTCCCAGCGTGTTGCTGTAACATTGTTCTGAGATCATACTGTATCTTATTTTTTGTAAATTTTCTAATCCACCTCTGCCTTTCATCTTCATACCCCCGACAATGCACCATAACATGCTCTATTGTTTCAGCTTGACCACATTTCTCACATTCACCCGTGTTATGTTTCCCTATTTTAACTAGTGTACCATTGAGTGCTGTATGCCCAAACCTAATTCTTGATATTATTGTTCGAGTGGCTCATGTCTCAAATTTCCTTGTCACGTGACACGGGCCACTGGGGCCAGCGCAATATGCTGCCAGGTACGGGGGTGTCTCGACACATAGTAATTGAAGTAAGCTATCTAAAACAGTTGAAAGTGATGCATGCACCCCCAATTCTTATTTGTTAGTTAATATCGATATTTGTTTAGGGAAATCTATGCCAAATGAGTAGCGTGTGAGTATCGTTATATCGATACCACAGGATCGATACGCCCATCCCTAGTTTAGGGATGGGCCCACTTAGGTGGGCCAAGTGTGTTTCTTTATATGTGGGCCACTTTAGGTTCACATCCGGATTAGTCGTTGCTAACTTGCCATATATCGGCCAAAACTGGCCCAAATATGTTTCAACAATGGTGGGCCAAGTGTGTTTCTTTGTATGTGGGCCACTTTAGGCTCACATCCGGATTAGTTGATGCTAACTTGCCATATATCGGCCAAAACTGGCCCAAATATGTTTCAACAATGGTGGGCCAAGTGTGTTTCTTTGTATGTGGGCCACTTTAGGCTCACATCCGGATTAGTTGATGCTAACTTGCCATATATCGGCCAAAACTGGCCCAAATATGTTTCAACAATGGTGGGCCAAGTGTGTTTCTTTATATGTGGGCCAATTTAGGCTCACATCCGGATTAGTCGTTGCTAACTTGCCATATATCGACCAAAACTGGCCCAAATATGTTTCAACAAAGGTGGGCCAAGTGTGTTTCCTTATATGTGGGCCACTTTAGGCTCACATCCAGATTGGTCGATGCTAACTTGCCATATTTCGGCCAATACTGGCCCAAATATGTTTCAACAAAGGCGGGCCAAGTGTGTTTCCTTATATGTGGGCCACTTTAGGCTCACATCCAGATTGGTCGATGCTAACTTGCCATATTTCGGCCAAAGGTGGGCCATATTGATATTTGTAAATGTAATGTAACATTTACTACATGGGCCAGTTTAGGTTCACATCTGTTTTGTCCGGGCCAGAAGAATGCCTACAGTGACGAATCATTGCCTCAAGTGGCCCACATCCGCATGCTATCTGGGGATGAATCATCATTTAACAATAGAATGTGTGGCAAACATGGTATTTCTTTTTCAATTATTATAGAGAGAACTCCAACCACATCAACCCAAAATGAATGGACCCCAGGACATTCCCACAGCATATGTAAATATGTGCCCAATGATTTTTGAGTGCATATAAGGAGCAAAGAGGACTTGAGGTTATGCCTATTTGGCAACACTTCCTTGGAGTTAAATAAAACCTTTGTATTATTTTATAATTAATTAACTGATGCTTGTAGTTTCGTGACAACAAAGATATATTACTTCACACTCTTGTCCAATTTAAAGTTACATCAAAATCTTTTAAATCAAAATTCCAAACAGCGACACTACCTATTGGTCTATTTAACTTTTCTTGTAATATTTTGTATAAAAAAGAAACAAATCCTCTTTTAACACAAGTGCAGTATTTACATATAACATTGATTAAAGGATGTGTTGACAAGGGTTAAGGTTAGGGTTCCATGGTACACCATAGGTGCGCATAGCGGTACGCAGTTGTAAATAAAAGAAAAAGGAGGTTCCAGGTAAATTATATATATCTTTAAGTTCCTGGAAAGGTTTAAGACCTTTTTCGTCACATATATCTGATGGAGTGTGAACACCCTGTTTCTGCCATTGGGGAAAGATAACTGGTTTGGGTTATTAAAAATGTTAATTGCTGCCGGTAAGGAATTTTGTACATCGTCAAGAAATAATAAAACATCATCAGCATATAATGCAATCTTATGATGCGTCTTCCCCACCTTAATTGGTTTGACTTGCTGTGAAATCCTAATTTTTTGAGCCAGGGGTTCAAGGGATAAAGCAAATAACAAAGCTGAGACTGGACACCCTTGTCGTGCACCATGTCTAGTTGGGAAGGTTGAAGAACACTGATTGGATGTGATGACCATAGCTGATGGATTATGATATAAAGTTTTGAGCATATTCATAAATTTTTTACCAAATGCCATTTTCTTCATGGTATGCCACAGAAAACCCCACTCAAGCCTGTCAAAAGCTTTTTCGGTATCCATAGACAACACAGCACAAGTTGTAGAATGTTTGGAACCAAAGTTGACAATATGTAATAAACGTCTTAAATTATTTGAAGCAAGTCTTTCTTTGACAAAACCTGTTTGGTCATGGTGTACCAAAGATGGGAGTACTTTCTCTAGTCGTCGAGACCTTGGCGTACAATTTGATATCACCATTAAGCAGAGAGAGAGGACGAAAGTTTGAACATAAATTAATATCTTTATCTTTTTTATGCAACAAAGTAATAATAGCTGTGTTTACGTCTCTATTAAAACCCCCCTCATTAATAGCTTGTTGAAACATTTCTAGGAGAATTGGGCCCAAACCATCCCAGAATGTGTCAATGCAGAATGGAGGAATACCGTCCCAGCCTGGTGACTTACCATGGTTCATCTCTTTAATTGCATCATATAATTCATCAAGTGTGATAGTGGATTCTAATAATGTACCTGATAATTCAGGTAGATTTAGATCAACAAAGAAGGAATCCATATCATCTTTTGTAAAACATGCTTCAGAAGAGTATAATTTTTGATAAAATAATTGAAATTCTTTATTAATTAAAATAGGATCATACACCAGAGTGCCTTCTTCATTTTTAATGGAAACAATATCTGCTTTCTGATCATTCATATGAATTTTTCTAGACAGTAAATAGCTTGGATTGTTGCCGTCCAGGTATTCTGTGTGTCTTGTTATGTGAATGAGAAACTCAGCTTTTTGGATGAGGAGGGCATTCAGATCAGACTTAATTTTCTTTAACTCCTTTTCCCTCTCTTGATCGTAGTTATTTTGTTTGTAGTGGATTTGTATAATTAAACACTCGTTAAAAGGGGCACCACCGGACGCAAGATCCGGAAGTTATGATTATTCAATTAGGATTAATTAAATAACCATAACTCAATTAAATAGATTTGATTAAGGCAAATTTAATGAATCAGTCAAATATCTTTAGGCTCGTGAACTCTAGGCGTCAGGGAACTTCTTAGTGTATTTCAACCAGAAATAATGCACAAACGCACAGTTTGTCTATAATACTAACAGGCTATTTATTTAAACACATGAATTAAGCAACAATATATACAGCGTCATGAAAAATATGCATACATATAATGTCAAATAGGGGGTTAATTATTATCAGGGAAGGTTAATAGCAACTCAAACTTATGATGCAGCAGTGATGACTAACAGTCTAAGCTCCTAAACACTATTTAAAACTATTCTGTCGATGTTAATAATTATAGAGCAGTGGAGTTGAAAAGGTCAGCTACAATCTTTCACCAGCCTGTGTAGAATATGGAACCGTAACCCTACTTGTGCAGAAGACGTCGATCGTCAGCCCTGGAGTGGTCTTGGTCGCGAAACCCAGCGGGAGGTCTCTCTCTCTCTCTCTCTGGCTTTAGCAATGCGGGACCGGTTGACTGGCTTCGGCGGGTGGTTCGGCTGAGTGGTTCTGCTGAGTGGATGGTTCGGCTGAGTGGTTCTGCTGGCCTCGGGAGCTGCAGATGCCACTGGCGCTTCGTGGTGGATCACAGGCGGTGAGGAGACGATGTTCTGTGGCTGACTCAGTTATTCTTAATACCTCAGTTCAGGCTGGCCAGCAAAGCCGGGGTATTCGTTGTAACTGGTCTTTGACCTCAGTTTGAATTATTGAGAAAAAGTCTTTCAGGCTTGTGATGCCTTGGAGTGACTGAGTTAACTGAGGTTTGCTGTCTGAGTCCGAAAACGGACAAAAATCAAGGCACGTTGGCCTTTTAAGGAAAAGATCAAAAGGTATAAACTACACTGGGATAATCAAAAAGCAGCGACGTTAACTGGAGTACGACTGATTGACTTATAATAAAAATCAAGGATAAATGCACAAAAGGAAAATTGCTCTAAACTGCAAAATTACTAAAGAAAGATTAACTAATAGAAAAATACTAAGAGATTATAAGCGCGCAGCAAGGAGCGAAAATAAGAGAGCAAACAAAAAGGACAAGAGTAAAAACTAGAGAAAAAAACAAGAGCAAAACAAGAGAACGAAATTTTGAATGCTGGCGCTTTTTGTTCCCTGGGGAGGATGGCTACGCCCCCTTCTGGGTGTGTGAGCAGATTCCTCCTCCTCCTTGAGGGACAGTTCAAGGATTGTCTTCGATTCTAATTGAAATGCTAGGATCTAATTTTTAATTTCTCATCACTGCTGTCTCATCAGCACGAGGGTAATAAAATAATCCTTCACCCTAATACAGGCATGACAGATATGAATTGGTATAACATTTATATATATTCTTAGATTCCAGTCCCACAATCAATTGAAACATGCATGTTATTTAAGAAATGATTATGATGGCTTTCTGATCTTACCAAATACAATTATGTTGATCTTATCGTTAGCAGAGATAACAAATTTTACTCAAATCATAACTTCTGAATTCCTGCTGGATTTTAATACTGTTTGTAATTGCCAAAATTAATAGTCTTTTAGCATGTCACACTAATATGAAATTTGTCGGGATAACATAGATAAAATAGACATCAAAGAAATGTGAAACAGAAATATAATGTTACAGAGGTCACATTGCTTGTTAATAACAAAAAGGGTACATATCATTTTAAAATCATTTCCTTGATTGTCTGTTGCATTAAGGGAAGCAATAAAAGTTCATTTGTAGGTTGGTGAACAAAAGGATGATTCTCCTTTAAGTCACATGTTTATCTGTGTGGTGCTAACACAGAGAATCAGATGACTTCGCATGTGAATGATAAGTTTAGATTTGGTATATAGGAGGACCCCTCGGGGAGTAAAAATTCCAGTGAATTATAATTTTACGACCTTCATGGAGAGAAAGGAATGCATTTCTTTGAACTGGCCCTTCTCCCTCTGTTCAGAGTCAGCCTTATGTTACATGTTGATCAATTTCTAACATAGATTGTTTACTCTCCAGACTTAATATTTCTTGATTGTAAAGTTTGTTACGTGCTGAGGCGAAAGCTATTGTATTATCACAAATGAAACCTTTAACTGCATCCCATAAATATCTTACATCAGAAACGGTGTTTTTGTTAATATTAACAAAAAGGACGTTATTACAGAACAAAGGGTCCTGTAATAACGTTGAATTAAATTTCCATCTCAGAGCTCGCTTTGGACTGTTATCTAATGCAAAAACACATGAATTCCCATGGTGGTCAGATAAGGACATATGAACTATATCTACTTTTTTAACCCAACTCGACATATTAGTAGATGCTAAAATGTAGTCTATTTTAGAATATGTTTTATGTCTTGATGAGAAGAAAGTATATTGTCTGGAGTTTGGATTGTAAAACCGCCAGACATCAATCAACACATGATTTAAAATTAAATTATTCAATGCTAATGAAGCTGAATTTGTATTAGTTAAATGGGATCTATCCAAACTTGGATCGAGGACTGTATTCATATCACCACCTAAAATGGTAAAACAGTCTGGGAAGCCTTGTAAAATATTTATCAACTGAAGGTAGAATTGGGGTTCATGAGTATTAGGGGCATAAACTGACAATAGGACCTTTTTACCACCAAAAATGCGTTTAATGTAAGCAATTCTTCCATCTAAATCATTTCCTTTCTCAATAGTTTTTATTTTGAGGAATTGACTAGTTTCAGTTTAGTTTTTATTTAGTTTTAGTCTTCATGCCGCCCATTGATTGGATGCGAGACTCCGGTTCCTTTACTGCTGTTTCTCGACGCCAACACCGACATCTACACAGTAGAACTGAATGTTCAATAGACAAAATAAAGACAACATTACTTATTGTAATTATTACAGAAATAACATTGCTTAGCATTGTAGCTAGTACCGATAAATAATACTGAGTAATACTGACCACTTTTGCCTGCTTCTCAACCAACGGCAGAGTATTCACAGAGGCAATCTTCACAGTAAAAAAAAATACGATTCTTCAGCTTACACTTCTCATAACATCACATTCACGCAGTTGCAGCAAACACCACGAAGCATGGAGTGATAGAAAAAGAAAAAGAAATTAGCAGGTAACATCACCACAGGTGCTCCTCGGTCTCTAAGTAAAGGCACAGAGCTAACCGGCACTACTTCCTGTGTTTTACTGGTTTCAAAATAAAAGCACGCATTTCAAAATAAACTCAAAAACTGCTGCATTCACAGTCTTAGTTTTAGTTTTTCAGGTATTAAGAGAAAGCCTTGACTTGTAGAAGTTAAAAAGGATGAAAGAATGTGTGACACCAAATGTGTTTTATCAAGTCCTTATCTTCTATTATGTTAATGAATGCTGTAATATGGACATACATTGTGATCTGTAAAGTCCACTGATATATACAATATGTTTGTGGAAATGTCATGGTGTCCCTTAATTTCCATGAGATATAACCAGTCGTATTGCAATATATTTAACATAACATGTTGTTTTTTGTTTTACTTTCAGAGAGTGTCTCGCCATACATCTTTCAAAAGCAGAGAAAAAGTAATTGTGAAGGCTATAAAGATGATGTTGTTGAAAAGGGTGAAACGGACAGTCTTCGAAAGGAAAATGTTCTGTCAGAATCTGAGGATGAAGACAAATACAACAATGCACCATTTAAGGAGAAAAGATTCAAACAAGATAATCATGTGAATTCATTCCCAAACCAAAGGAGTATTCATACCACAACAACAGAAGACAAAGAGAAACAGATAAAGATAGTAACAACAGTGTATGTTATTGAGAAGGAAGATTCATCCCCAAATATCATGTTTCAGCAGTCACATGAACCCTTATCTGATAATCTGACCCACTCATCAACACCAGTTACTAACATGAAAGTGAACTACATTGGATCACACGTGAAAGTTGAAATTCAAGAAATTCGACAACAAAATACTTTTGGCATCAAAACGACAGTTGTTTTCATGAATGAAACAGGAGATGTTGCTGAGAGGTTATTAAAGAGCAAATGTGAAAGGATGGGGTTTCCAAACAATGAGTTGTCCGAGCAACTGTCCCAAAATGTGACTAATCACAATAGAACTCAAAACACAGCAAATTACAGATTTACCTTTGGTGGTATGAGTGATTCAAGATCTGTCAGTCCAAAAAAATTCTCGGTCAATCCAATCTACTGTAAATGCTGCAATGATCACAAACAACAAATATCAACAGATTTTACATTTACAGACCATCCATCAAGCCCACCACCACTGTTAAATATCAAACCCCATGGGGAGTGGAAACATTTTTGCAGAAGCTTCAGTAGTGATCAGTTATGGGACATTCCTCCACCCCGAGAGTTTGCAGATATCAAATATAACACTTTAGAGGACCTAACACATGACCTGGCTTCCTGTAGAATTGGTGCCTGTAGCCCAGCTGACAAACCGCAAAGGGAATTTCACCCAACACCCAACATTTCCTGTAATGATGAATCTGGATGCCCATTTTATGTAGAAGAGAAGGAAAAAGCAGAATCTGACAACTATGAGCCCATGTTGATGACAACTAACAGGTCAAGCTTCACCAAAGATTTCATCAACTGTCAAAAGAGAAAATCCTGGATTAGAAACAACAGCATTGCCACTGTAGAACATAGATCATGTTCCATACCAAAGAAAAGACGGCAAACCTTTCCTGTGTTGTCCGAGGGTGCGGGGTTGTTTCAAGATGATCTTCTGGGCAGCAGATATAATGAATCTTTTGCCTCAGACACCATCTCCTCTTTGATCATGTGCTCACTTCCTCTCCAAACTCAGAGACTGGGAAGGTTTTACCAGCGTGATGACTGTTTTTTTGCATTTGGAAAAGAAAAGTATAATTCCTCACAGACCAGTTCTAAACCTGTCTCAGAAATCCCAAACACCCATGATGGAAAGCAATCATTGCTCAGGCCATTCTACATGACCAGCTCTGATGATAGCCCTAATGTGTTTGTCAATAAGCACTGTCAAAGACAAAGTGGTATCAGATACTGTTGTAAAGATCTCAGACAGCAAGAAATACACTCAGAACAGAACAGTGTTTTTAAGTACGTGGAAAACTTAGACACTGACGATTGTCACTCTGAAGTAGAAGACTGTGGAATTGACGAAGAAATGGGGGAAGTAGATAATCACGGTCCAGAGCCACATATAGATGAGATCAGTAGAAGAACCCTCTCTATACTAGTCATTCCCCCATCCTGCAGTGGCTCACAGGAACAAATTCCACAGAGCCATCTTGTAAAATTATCACAGAACAATACGGTTGAAAATGCAAGCCAAGAAGATTCAGTCTTAATTTCACCCGAACATAGGAAGTCCTCAGCCATGACAATTGGTGCAGTTGAGCAACAATTCTTGCAGATGGACTCAAGATTGACACTAGGTGGTGATATGAAAAAACATCATCAAGCTGCTTTGGAAGCCCCCTGCGTTTCCCCTTTGCAGGGCATAGATGTTCATTCGTTAAACAGTGATGAGGTGACAGATAAATCATTTGGTGAAAAAACATCAAATACCCACAAAGAGACAAATGATCAGCAGTTGGACACTGAAAGAAGGGGTAAAGAGGATTCAGACAAACCTGTAGTCACTGCATCATGTCCTGCCAGCGGTTCAACAGACACAGATATCCAAGCAGAGGAACAGCTCAGTAAAAGTGATAAGGCAGATAAACAGATTGCATTCAGATGTAAGTTACAGTAAGGTTTGATGCTTTCAAATAAATATTGTATATATAATACAAACATTTTCAGGTTTTAGGAATATCTAAATAAAATGTATCTATTTTGGCTGCTTATCCTCATTTCCAGTTTCCTCAGAGGTCAAAGAGCACCTGAAACCTATGGTTCATAAAGACCCAAACAGCAGTGGCTCTGACCATTGGGCCAAGAGGCGAAAGTTCTTTAAGGAGAGCAAGCAGTGGAGCTCTGCTGGAGGAAGCTCAATAACCAGTGACATCACAGAGGAATCAGGTAAGCTGCATACTCAAGGTAGGGTGTAAGAAATAATTACTGCTGTACATTTGTTAAAATATGCAGCATGGTATTAGTGCAATGTATCTTAGTACGTCAATTCAAGAATCCTACTCCTTCAGTGCAATTTTGTGGCAATCACTACTCTAGGATATTAGCAACTGATTGGGCAATGAGCTTATTGATGTGTCTGTTAGGATGTATGACTTACATGGTAAAATGTTAGTTGAATTACTTTTTTACTGTAGTGTAAATCATGTTTAAATTGTCATTGCTAGTCAGTATTAGTCAGTATTGTACTAGTCTGGTGAAAATAATGTTACTTGTAACCATTAAAATGTCAATTAAAAAAACATTAAATATTAGCAGTTTAAATTCAGTAAAATCTATCAAAGAAAATATATTTTTGTTTCCTTACTGGTTCTCCCACATTCTTTCCTCGTATGCGTACAAATGTGAAAACGCTGCAAATACGGCTAAACGCTGCAAATACGGCTAAACGCTGCAAATACATAAAGAATGCAGAACCAAAGACACACAAACACACAAAACAAATGCAACAACAAAATGCTGCAAATACAGAAAAGATGCAAAACCAAAACGACACAAACCCCCAAAACTACAGTGGCCGACTGGGGCCATCTCATTGTCGGACAATACTGTAAAACGCAGAATTGATGACATGGCAGATAATGCGTCAGAGCAGCTGACACAAAGCATAAGAGACAGCTAGTTTTATGCCCTCCAACTGGATGAATCGACTGACATTGCAAATGTATAAAACCTGCTTGCCTACGCATGATATGAAAAAAATGCTGAGATAAAACAAGACTTTTTATTTTGTAGAACTCTCCCCACACGTTCAACTGCTGAGGCCATTTTTGAGATTCTGAACGCTTTCATCATTTCCAACGGTATTGAATGGTCCAAATGTGTTGGAGTGAGCACTGATGGAGCCTGTGTGATGCTGGGGCAGCACAGCGGAGTCGTCAGGCGTGTGAAAGCCGTGGCTCCTCAAGCAACAACTGTCCACTGCAGCATACACCGTGAAGCACTGGCTACAAAGAAAATGCCCCCTTAAGACTGTTTTAGACGAGGCGGCTAAAGCAGTGAACTTCCTCAAGTCCACTGCAAACGCGTTTATTTGCCGTGTTATGTGGAGACATGGGCAGTGAACATCAGCAGCTTCAGTGATTTTGAGTGGCTGGCTAAATCAGGTTACCTGGCTGATATTTTCAGCCACTTAAATGTACTTAATCTTGCTCTTCAGGGAACAGCTGTGAAAATGTTCAATGTCCAGAACAAAGTGGAGGCAACTATAAGAAAACTGGCGCTGTGGGCTAAGCGAGTCGACCAGACACAGCTGCGCGAATACTTCCCCATCCCAGATGTGCAGTGCAAAAACCCATTTGCCATGTGAAAAATAGTGTTGGGGTGTGGGTGGTGGGATAGTACAGATCGCTGTGGAGAGTCCGGTCAGGGCTCTGGTGGGTCTCAATAACCAGACCGTGGAGTGCAAAGAGAGTTCTTTATTTCTGCCAGAGGTGGGTGTTCGTACAGAGACTTGGAGGTGTGTGGTTTCTAGAATGTACAATGATATATAACAAAAAAGACCACACTCAGGTAAAACATCCTCATAATACAACAAAAAAGGGGGTAATTAGTTAACAAATATTAGCTTAAAGGTTTACCACATTAACTCTCTATTTACTACTTTAACTCAAACTAATTATGTTTTACAATATCAAACTGAAACCTACTTACAGGACAAATGGACGCACACAATCCTCTTGGACTGGAAAACTAGCTCTGAACATCCAAACTCAACTGAAAACTCCTACAGTACAAGCATGTCTAATGCTCTCTTCTTTGCTGCTAGCAAAACTGGCTTTGTTGCCAAACAGAACAGCTACAGTGCGCCCTCTACTGGTTAACGGTTAGCTCTAGACAGCCTTTTCAACACCATGTATAGTGAGGAGGCCCTTGCCATGTCCCATTACCTTATTAATAGCATTTTAACCTAAACAAAAAAAATTGTAAAAATGTAACAAAGGTAAGAGTAGCTTTAATTCTATAAGGTTGACTGGAGAAAAACAGTCTAAATAAATATCAGGTTTAATTTCTACTAAAATTTCTACGTGTCCTGTGTAATAGAATAAATCATTGCCTATTGAGGGCAGGAGGTGATTAATTTTGTCCCTAATAGTTAAAATGTTATCGTTAAAGAAACTCATAAAGTCATCACTACTAGTAATAGGAATACATGGATCAGTAGTGTTATGACTATTTGTCAGTTTAGCCAAAGTGCTGAAAAGAAACCTTGGACTGTTTTTATTCTCCTCTATTAGTGATGAGTAACAGGCGGCTCTGGCGTTATAGAGGGCCTTCTTATATATTTTAAGAGGGTTAGGGTTAGGGTTAGTGAGATTCCTCTAGTTTGGTGGATAGGCATATTCTTTTTTCCACAATATCTTTATTGAATTTCCTTTGCATAGAAAGACATACAGGAACAAATAACAACGGACAGGTGTGCAAATGATGCAGAAGTGTACCAACACACATTGTCATGTCCACTTTTCATGCTGTACACACTTAGTCCATACATACAAATACAGAATGAAACACAAACATGGCGGTCAGAGGCTTCCTCTATGAGAGCATATAGACATAGGTCCACAGAAGATATATTATCATAGTGTATAGTCCAGGGGGCAGGGGAAGAAAGAACTGGGTCATGTAGAAGGTGCTATACCGTTCCAGGCCCGTCCATCAGATGTGACAAATCATTGTTCTTCATATAATTGATGAAGCGACCCCATACCTTCTGAAATACCTCCTGTCTGTCTTTGATAGTGTAAGAAATTTTTTCCAGAGGTAAACAAGAAGTTAGTTCCCTAAACCACACAGCTATAGCGGGTTTACCAAAGTTTTTCCATGATAAGGCTATTGTCCTTTTTGCTTGTAGAGAACACATGTTTATAAACAATTTTTCATAACGCTTTATCCTATGTCCCTCTGGGTAAAGACCTAGCAGAAAGAGCCTAGGTTTCAGGTCCAATCTAATTGAGAGAATCTGTTGAACAGACATTCTAACCTCCTCCCAGGCAATGAAATAGAGTGCTCTTATTTAACCCACATCTATTGCAGGTGTCTGGAATATTCAAATTAAATTTGTTTAATTTTTCTGGAGTAATATATACCCTCATTAGCCAATTAAATTGTAGGAGTCTTAGGCGCGTATTACCTGTCCCTGTGTGGGCTGACTTGCGTTACGCCATTGTTTCAGTTAAAGTTCCCCCTGTAGATCTAATTTCTATGCATTAAATTTAGATTCAGAAGAATCAGGGGAGAAGTCTTTCAATAAGTTATAAAATTCAGAAATGATACCCTTTCCAAAAGGATTTTTTGTAAAAATGTTCTCCAGAATGGTTAATGGGGGGCAAGACATATAATAGATATGATTTGTTTTGATGTAGCTCCTAAGCTGAAGATATTTTAAAAAATGTTTGCGTGGAATGTTATATTTTCTAATTAACTCCTCAAAGGATAAAATATTCCCATTGTTACCATAAATATCTTTTACTTGTTTTACCCCTCTATCTGCCCACAATTTGAAACCTGCATCGGCTCTCCCTGGTCTGAAGGAACCGTTGCCCCAGATTGGGCTGAAGTAAGAGAGGGAGGGGGGGTCCTTTAAATACTTCCTAACTTCTTGCCAGACTCCAAGCATGTTTTTAACTACAGGATTAGGACACGATATTTTGAGTTTTTTAGGTTCATCTGAGTATAGATCAGTGGCGGCTGGAGACAAAAATATTTGGGGGGGGGGCGCAATTTGGTGTGGAGTTCGGGGGGTGGTAACAAACAAACAGTAGCAGCAGTCATACCTCAGCAAACAAATGCAATAAATACAGAAAGGAAAACCAATCTAAAAAGAACACAACAAACTGTAAAGTTGCCTTAACACAGGCCAGAACTATTTGAACATAAATTGAACATAAAAGCAACTATTTGAACATAAAAATTGAACATAAAAGCAACTATTTGAACATAAATTCAACATAAAAGCAACTATTTGAACATAAATTGAACAGAAAAGCAACTATTTGAACATAAATTGAACATAAAAACACAGTAAAGTTGCCTAAACACAGGCCAGAACTATTTGAACATACATTTTGCCCTCCTTTCCTTCTGGCCAGCAAAGTTCTCAATGACTTTTTGATTGAAGTCAGTCATGTCAGTCACCAGTCTTTTTTCCATGGACAGCAAGGCCAGTGCATTTAGCCTCACCTGGGTCATGGTGTTCCGTAGAAAAGTTTTAATTATTTTCAATGTCGAGAAGCATCTCTCAGCTTCCGCCGTGGTCATGGGTGTGGTGATGAGGATTTTCAGGAGGGTGACAGTCTCTGAAAATACCTCTCCAAGATTGTTTTCCATGAATAACTGGAACAAATCCACAGCACCACCACAGGTTTGGAACTCATCCTTGCTGTACAGGAGACCAAGCTCTGTCTTTAGCTTGCTTCCATTGAGCATCGGGTAAGCTTTCAGGGTGTTGCTGAGTGCATCTTCAGGAAATGCTGCCTTGTACTGCTCAAATCTGTCCCCCAGCAGCAAGGTGGCACTAACGCGGTGGTCTGTGAAGGAGAAGCGTTCCTTGGTGTGTCCCAGTATGGTGTCACAGATCTACAGAGAGATGAATAAAAACTAGAAAATTCCAGGGAAATTTTGAGTGCCACGGGGCTACTGCCGGGACGAGTACACGATTTATTTTTTCCTTATGAATGTATGTTATTCTCAATTTAACATCCCTGAAAATATTAAGTAATGATTATGATCATATTTAAGCATAAATAATATTTATTTACACCAATTAATTAAAGTCTACTTCATTTTTTCCACAGACAGGAACATCATTGTTCTTCAAATCATTTAGAGTAGATTTTATTATACTTTTTATTTTAAATTACTTAGCTGTATGAAATTATATTATGCACATTTTGTTCATCTTCTATTGATAAATGTTGAATCTTTTTATACACCACAAATCATATAACTATAATACAAAACAATAAAACTATTTATTTTGTCCTCAGTAAACATGAATTAATCTCCATTCAAATGAATTAGCTCACTTAACTGGCAAAACAGACAGACAGGTAGAATTAGCCAATCACAAAAAAGTAGGTCAGTTCAGCCAATCACAAAAGAGTAGGTCAGATTCTGCCCAGCAACAGGTTGCCAAGGTCAGCTGAGGCCCTGCGGTTGCTACGGCGATTTCAGGATCTGCCTTGAAAAATGTCTCAAAATTCTGAGGAATTTGGCTTCTGACAAGGTCCCGAACAATTGTAGACTGTGAGAAAACCGTAACTCCTGTCCAAAAACCGAAAACACCGTGAGAGACACAGAAGCCGGCAGATTCTGACAGTGTTTATTTTATTCACATATTCCTTAAAATGAGCAAGTAAGCTCAGTGTGAACACAGAGTGAGATTCTTTTGAAAAAAGAAGACGATTACATTAGAGTCAGTGGGGAGCGAGACAGGTATTGCTGCCGGTCTCGGCCCCCTCATTTAAATTTTGTGCGGACCATGCCTGTCAAAGTCACATTTTATGAATCCCAACACCTATGTCTACATTTTGACCAAAAATTATTTGTCTGCTTTTTACGGTTTGGCCGTGAGCTCGAGTTAAAAATAAAAATTAAGGTTATTTTTTACTGCTTCTCACACTCTAGCGAACTGCCGCTTCCACTCTAACTTTGACGAAAAAGTGATTTGCACTCCTCGTTTGACTGCTCATAGTTTGAAAAGTTTACATGTTATGTTAAAACAGTTTGGTATTTTTCCAGAGAGGACAAATTTTCCTCCGTTTTAAAGTTTGAATCACGTTTCTACGTGCACGTATGAGCAAGCTAGGTGACTCTGAAAAAAGGTGAAAAAAGGTGAAATTTTTGGTGGTCTTCAAAAAATTCCCATTCATTTCCAATGGAGAAATCTCCCGGTTTTTTGGGAATAACTTTGGGAAACTTTGGAATTTCAACACCAAAAGTCATAGCACCAGTGGCGGCTGCTGGTGTTTTAAACAGGGGAAGCTCACTTTACATCTTCATTATAAAACATGTCATATTGAAGCGAGGCAGTTACAATAAAAGGAGTGTTTAATTGAGGCTGTTGGATGCTTCATCTATGCCATAGAACCACATCAACACACAAACACTTAACACCTGAATTATTCAACATAAACGTGTTAATTCATATTTAATATATAAGACCTAATCTAATCTAATTAATTAGACCAATAATATTGTTTTCTGTACCATTTTGCAATGTAACTCTCCTCTCTGCTCGGACTGCTGTACGAGGCTGCTGTGAACCTGACTGTGAGTGCTTTGGGACGGGGGCAGGGCTCACAGCAGCACCCGCTGCTCGTTGAGGACAGAGTGATACGTGCTTTCATGTCAGAGTCTCCAAAACATCAGATAATAATAATATAACACCAGAAAAACTCGCTAGATATGTCGATAGTCGCCTTTGAGAAAAAAAGTCGCCAAGAAGAGTTGGAAAGTCGCCAGATTTAGCGAGAAAGTCAAGCTACATTAGCAAAACTACACTAGGAAGAGTCAGCCTATCCAAAGCTGTCTGTCAAGGGCTTTGAGCCCTATAAAACATTTCCTCCAATCATCATACAGAAGCAGAGCGTCCGACCCCGCCCACTGCTCCATTGACCGCCAGAGACGCTCAGCGTCCAGGGGCGGGACGAGTTTGTCGCATTATCCAATGAGCGTCTTATCCTGGCTTGTCCCGCCCTAGCCAAAACAGCTGCTGGGAGAAGCCTCATTGAACACCGTTGACGCTCAGCGTCCGCAGCGGACTGCAAGTGTGTGATAGGGAAATCACGTTGGAAAATAACAGCGTTGGCAATAAACAGCTGGTTACAGGATGTCATAGTTGTAAAATTGAACGCATTCAAGTGCAGATTTGATGTAAATATAATTTTAGTGTGAATTTAATATGACAGTTGTGACAATTTATTTGATGAAATTTTAGGGGAAGCTGAGCTTCCCTTGTTGTCTCAGAGCAATCGCCACTGCATAGCACCCATCCCCCGATCGAGCCGCACGTTTTGATGTATATATTGTGTTTTCTCAAAGCTGTGGGAGGAGTTACGCGCCGAAAAACGGCGGAAGAAGAAGAATAATAAGTATGGAGAAGATTAATAGTTGCCTCGGAGCTTGAACCCCGTGGCACTAATTAAGTATGCAGAAGATTAATAGTTGCCTCGGAGCTTGAACCCCGTGGCACTAATAAATATTTAGACATGACAAAATGCCCATTTCACCCACATCACCTAAAGTTACAACAGGCAACAGTTCCATTTCTAAACATGGAACTACTACAGCCATTTTATTGACACTGAAAATAAAAATATTTGCTAATTCCAAGGCCATTTATAGAGCTGCTGTTAGTGTGGAAGGCCTTTAATACCATGAAACAAATGGCAAAAGACAATAGGTTTACATTGCTGCAACTTCAACCTATATAAAACATAGGTTAGTAAAAAGTTGACAAACATTCTTACACACAGATTAAAATAAAAAATACTAAATTCCAGTGTAACATGGACTGTGACTACAACATAAACTCACCTCTGCTGCAATCCTTTTATGCTCCTCTGGGCTGAGTGTGCGACGCCTCTTTGTTGGCAGAGAGTTGCTACTTTGCACCACCATGGAATGGAGAGAATCTCTGCCAAGGACAAAGTTTATAATTATTAAAAAGAGATATAATAATAAAAGAGAGAAAACAATTAATAGTAATCATATTGTAAATGGTTCAAAAGGCTGTATAAGACCAAAATATGAATATAGAGTGCAAAATATTAAAATGCATAAATCCAGGAAAAGAAATGTTAGAATGTTAAGTCATTTTGACTATGACAGTTTGTATACAATTCATTATTAAAATGAGAAGTTACATAAGTTTACGTATGTGCTTAATAAGAGACACCACTATATATATATATATTTTTGTTATTGTGTCTGATTTCATTGTAATATGTTGCAATACCAGAACAGGATATATATATAAATATATATGTCTTGTACAAAGTCTTTTTTTACAATATTAATAACGGGAATACAATTATTACCTGATCTTTTGTATGTCATCTTGGAACTGCTGGATGCACCCATTGATGTGGACCGAATCTATATTCCTCTTCTGGAGCTTAGCATAGAGGAGGTCCACATGTGGCATGATGTTGTGAAAGAGCTGCAGAAAGAAGTTAAAATCCTGATCTTCCAGTAGCAAGGCAAAGGCTCCTGCTTCTCTGACGGTTTTGGGGTCAAAGTTACCTGAGTCTCGTATGCTCTCAAAACACTGAATGAGGTCTCCTCTGTGCTCAAACACGGTATTGATGGCACGGCTGTGAAAGTTCCATCTGATGTTGCTGGATGTTGGCAGCCTATGGGCCAACTTTATCAAGAACCGCTGTCCGCTTGGGGGACCTGGAAAAAAAGCTGCTAAATCCACCAAGGTCAGAAAAAAAAATTCTGACCTTGGATATGTGAGATGTGGCCTGTTGCATTATCAGGTTGAGCTGATGTGCGTAGCAGTGGATGTAGTGGGCATTTGGATACACATCCTGTATTTTCCTCTGCACTCCTGCAGTGGCACCCCTCATCACACTGGCTCCATCAGAAGCCTGGGGGATGAGCTTATTTTTATGATCCTCAGGAAGGATGGCAGCAAGACGCTCTTTTAGTGCTGAAGCAATGGACTCAGCTGTAGCAGACTGCAGAGGGATGAACTCAAAAAACCTTTCCTGCACATTGTGTTTGTCATCAATGTAGCGCAGCACAAGCACAAGTTGGCACTGTGTGGCAATGTCCATGGTCTCATCAGCCTGGATTGACAGAAAACTACTGCTCTTTCTATTCTCTTTCTTTGATGATTTGTTCCCTTAAAACAGAAAACATACAGTCCAGTAGCTCGTTCTGCGCCGTTTTTGAAGTTCCCTTAAATACAGTGGCGCTTTCCAGGTGCTCTTTCAACACGCCATCAAGGGAAGCAACAAAATCCACCAGCCCACGAAATATCCCGGGCCTATCTGAGCTCTCACTCTCATCATGACCGCGTAAAGCCAACTCAAAGGCTCCACAAAATTTCACACAGTCTATTATCCTAGACAGGATGTGCCGATTTTTTGTCACCTCTTCGTTGTGCCTCCTAATGCCAATCTTGTAGCCTTCATCCAGCTGTTGAGCAATGCTAAGCCTGCCAAAAAAATGTAGCTTCATGCTATTGGCTTCGGCTACTTTCATGTCGTTTGCATTTTTCTGACAGATGTTTTAGGTCTCGGACACCCGTTTTTGTCCACAGGGTTTCAGTGCCGACACTTTGAAAGAGCAAACAGGGAAAGCAATAAAATGAGTTACTTACACCACATCCAGCTAGCCAGCTCCGTTTCTCATAACAGGAGTGGGAAAATCTCCTGGTGTAAGATCGTCCTCTATCACTTCCCTACTGCTGAAGCTGTAATTTGGGTTGGTCCGGTCCAAGCTCCTTAATCCTCTTTTTCTCTTCAAGTGAACGCTGTGTGAAGGGGTGTTTTTGAAGAGAAATAACTGAATTTTCTTTTTCCGCAACATTGGGCTGTAGTTAGCTTTTATTATGTTTTCCAATTTAAGAACAATTTGAATACCCAGGTAAGTAAAGGAATCCACTGTTCTAAAATTGCGAACACAAGTGGGTGGATACGACCTTTCCTTTGAGTTGAGAAGCATTATGGAGGATTTTGAATTATTAATTTTATAGCCAGATAGTTTGCCAAATATCTTAATTAGGTTCAGGAGGGATGGAATAGATTTATCCAAGTCTCTAAGGAACAGAATGACATCATCAGCATAAAGAGCTATACGATGCTCAAGTTCTCCGATACCTATACCTGTAATTCCACTATGACCTCTCACAGCCATGGCAAACGGTTCGATTGCAATTATAAAAAGTAAGGGGGACAGGGGGCAACCCTGTCTACAGCCTCTTTTAATTTTTATTGGTTTCGAAATGTTAATGTTTGTGATCATTTCTGCATAGGGATCATTGTACAGAAGTTTAACCCAACTACAAAAACCCTCCCCCAGGCCAAACCGTCCAAGAATTTCAAATAAATAAGTCCACTCCACCCTATCAAAGGCTTTCTTAGCATCTAATGCTAAGAAAGCCGTGTTCGGTGCCCCTCTCTGGTTGTGTAAGATGTTCAAGACCCTTCTCACATTATGGAAGCCATGACGTCCGGTCATAAATCCACTTTGATCTGCCATTATTAGACCCGGTAGCACAGGTTCTAGTCTTTTTGCCAGAATTTTACAGAGAATCTTCAAATCTGAGTTCAGGAGGCTGATCGGTCTCATATTTTCACACTTATCGTTAGATTTACCCGGTTTCGGAAGAAGAGTAATCAGAGCATCTCTCAGGGAGGGAAGTATCCCATTGCGGAGGGATTCTAAAATCATTTCCAAGAGGGGAGTCCTAATTTTTGATTCAAATTTTTTGTAGATATCCGGGCCTGCTGCTTTTCCAGACTTCATGCATTTTATTGCAGCCGAAATTTCCTCTATTGACACGCTTGCCCCCAACGCTGACCCCTCACCCTCCTGAATTGAGATTATCTAAGAGTGACAATGAGCTCTGATCTACCTGCCCTCCAATTACTTCGGAGCTGTAGAGTCTTTCATAAAAGTCCCTAAACTTATCATTTATGGCCACCAGGTCTGTGATGAATTCCCCCTTCTCATTCTTAAGATTAGTAATAGATCTTTCAACTTGAAGTTGTTTTAAACGCCAAGCTAAAATCTTGCCTGCTTTTTCTCCGTGATCAAAGAAACTTTGCTTGAGTTTTAAAAGGTTAACAGCTGCCTTGGAAATTTCATTGTACTGTGCTCTCAATATTAAAATGTCTTGATGAATCTTAGAACAAGGGTTTTTAAAGTAAATGTCCTCCATAATTTTAATTTTTGCCTCTAATAACAGAGTTTTTTGTTTGGCTTTTTTAGATTTAGAGCTAATGAAATTAATTATCTGGCCTCTGAGGAAGGCTTTAAAAGCCTCTCATCTGGTGCATGCTGATGTCTCGTAAGTATTAATCATGAAGTATATATCTATTTGTTTTCCAAGAAAAGTTATTAGATCCGGGTCCTGGAGCCATTTATGTTGGAATTTCCATTTGGGGGGATCGCGTAGCCGTCCTGGATCCACATATATGAGGTTATTTGTGGCATGATCTGAAATCAGAATGCTGTCATAATTACAGTCCTTGATTTTATCTGTTAAACTGGCTGAAATTAGAAAATAGTCAATTCGTGAATACGAATGATAAGTTTTGGAGAAGCATGAGTACATTGCTACATTGCGGTTTCTATCTCTCCAGATGTCCCTCAGATTTAGATCCTTAATGAATTGATGAATAATTCTTCTACTTTTACTGTGGGATGGGTTTGAATGAGTTGATCTGTCTTTATTGGGGTCAAGTGTACAATTAAAGTCCCCAGCAATAATGTATTGCCCATTAAGTGATGCTAAGGTCAGAAACAAGTTATTGAAGAAATTTGGGTCATCATTATTTGGAGCATAAATATTAACCAAATTAAGACATTCAGTGTAAAGAGTACCTTGAATTATCAGAAATCTACCAAATTTGTCTGGTATTACCTTAGTGACATTCAGAGGAATGGACCTATGGACGAGAATCATGACCCCTCTCGCCTGAGAATTGAAAGGTGCTGAAAAAAACTGTCCCCCGCCACCTCCTCCTTATCCTAGAGTCCTCCTTCAATGCCAAATGCATTTCCTGTAGGAAAATGATATTAGAATGTATATCTTTTAATCTCCCCATTACTTGCTTTACTTTTTTGAGTTTTTGCAACCCTCTGCAGTTCCCAGAAGTGACTTTAATTACTACCCCACTGGACATAATATCTCACTAGTAGTGGACTACTTATGTTCGAGTAAAAAGGAATAACCTTAATCCGCCAAAACAACCATAAAGAACCCCTTGAACAACAAACAAAAACCCGGTGTCCCAAAGCCCGGGATTCCAAACCCCCCCCCCCCCCCCCCCCACTCGTACACTCCAGTAGACTTGCAGACCATTCCACACTCCCTGAGTGTCGCTGTCCACTCCATCACTAAGGTGGTCTCACCCTGTCAGTAGGAAAAAAATAAAATAAAATAAACTCAATTTTTTTGTACTTGTATGAGAGGAAGCAGAAATAATGACAAAACATTCTCGGCAGCACCATTATGGGTGGCAAAATTAAGAGAGTAAAGTGAAAAGTAATAGATAATTAAGAAAATAAATAGGAACCAAATAATAAGTAGTAAATAGATAAGTTGGGTTTTTCAGAAATATTGCCAAAGTAATACTAGTGTTATACATATATACATGGCTCCCCTTGTATACACATACACACCCATACAGGGGAGAGAGAAGGAGAAAGAAAAGGAATATAAATATACATAATGACAATGATTAAAAAAGAAAATATATTAAAAATAAATAAATACATTTAAAAAAAATATATACACCTATGTTAATGATAGAAACGAAAACATAATAATTAAACAGCTTCTATATAATAGGTATTCAGTGAAATTAAATTAAAAAGTATAGTACGCAATTATTCAGAAATAAAGTTTTGCATCTATGCCGGAGACTATTTAACCGGAAGTGAAAATGTAAATGAGGTTTTACCCCAGTTGCCTCATGGGAGATTGAGTCCAAAACACGGCCAGCAAACTCAGAAAATGCCAGACCAAACTCTTACAAACTACACCAGTTGTAACTCTAACAAACTTATTTTGCAACTATGAGACCCGCTGACTATTCCCGAGTTGGGCGTCTTATGCTGAAGAAGAGAAACTTACACGTTACCGATTGTGGGCTATGTTAGCGTTGTCACAGGCACTGTTTACATTAGCTCCGACTGCCAACGGAAGCTAAGTTGTCGTGCTAACCCAGGGCTGTACAGTGTGACAGTTTTCATCGCATTTGCGAATAAAAATCATCCTGTGCGAAGAGAAATATGTAAACACTCGCACATGTGCGAATGAGCTGCGCAGGCAGGCATCATGCACTGAGAAAAGTACTGTAGTATAAAAAAAGTAGTATTTGTGTTGGTAGAACTGCTCAATGGGAGTTGTAGTTCTAGGTGTATACTGTGCATGTCATTTCAAATATTTAAGAACTACATACAGTGGTCCCTCGCTATAACGCAGTTCACCTTCCGCGGTCATTTTTGTGTCATTTTTTTAATGTAATTTTTTTAGCGGAAAAAGACGCTCCAGCGGAGCAGCGCCAGGACACAGAGGCGCATTGAGAGGAAATGTGAGATAAGCGCGAGTCACTATTAATAATTTCTAATGTGTCCAACCTCGTAGGTTGATCGTTAAAAGTGAATTCGTTATTTCTAAAAGCCATCATAATCATTTATATGATGAATTGCATCGTTTACTGTATATTTGTATACACTGTAGTATATACAAATATATATATATAGCCTATATATATTTGAGTGTTTTAACAAGAGAAACTGTGAGAAAATGTTAATACCTGACTGATAAAAGTGTATAAGGTGTGTACTGAGGGGTTTAAAAGCCTTAAAAATCCATGGTGATTGTACAAAAAATAAAGCTGACTATTTCGCGGTTTTAGCCTATTGTGGGTTATTTTTAGAACGTAACTCCCGTGGGTAACTAGGGACTACTGTATATATTTCCCGGGTTCTGAACTTGTATGTAACATACACGGTGTACTTCATATATCCTCAATCACCCCCCAAATCCCCAATCACACCCCTGAATGTGGCTTCGGATAAAAAGCAAAGAAAAAAACATTTAAATCATATTTTTTGTAATGTCAAAAGTGTACTCTTTTATCACAATACAGTATTTTGACATCTGACCAGTTTTTGCCTGGATAATTTTATCCATTGGCTTTCCTCATCTAAACGTTCCAGGCGGCCAAACTACAAGGAGTGGCCACAGTCTGTGTCTCAAATTTAAGTCTGATGTTCTGATGTTGTTGTTCTGTTGTTGTTGTACTGTTAAAGAACCTGTTCTTATTGCTTTTTAACAAATCATTTCTGATATCAAATAACAACAATAAACATCTTAACGGTCCACCCGGGTGTGCTACTGAATTTTTCTTTGTGCTACTAAAATTTTTAACTTGCTAGCACCAGTGCTACCACTTGAAAAAGTAAGCGTACAGCCCTGTAACCAGTAAAGCTATGAAGCTATCTTCAGAAAGAGGGCAACATAAGTAACATTGACACCCATAGCAATTCAGTATTTATCCTTATCGTTAATCGCTATCGAGGCATGAGATATTAAATCAGGCAGAATAAATGAACCAAAAACAAGACCAGAAAGAGCCTCGATAGCGTGGATATGTTTTCACAAGCATTGTTTACATTAGCAACCACTGCCAACGGTAGCTAAGTTGTTATGCTAACCAGTATGGCTATGAAGTTTGCCCATTACTCATCATGTCTTTCCTCCTCTTGAATGCTTCTGATGAAGTCCTCCACATCGGGTTTATCAAAAGTCTGTGTGTTGCCGTTGTGGGTCAGCAGCAACTTTGCAGGAAACTGTAATCCATTTCTTATTCCCAAGTTGCGAAGCCTCTGTCTCACGGCGTCGAAAGCCTTGTGCTTCTTATGTATACCAGACGCTAGGTCGGGGTAAAACCGAACTGCTCTGTCTTTGTAGAAAATCTGCTTTTTGTTTCGAACCGCGTTCAAAACTCTCATCTTGTCTCTGTCGTTCATAAACTTCATGATCAGTGTTCTTGGAGGTGCGGACGGGTCGCTCCTCGGCCCCACACAATGGGCTTTCTCCAAGATTAGTTTTGTATTAGCTGAAGTTAGGCCCAGGGTCTCAGGGATCCAAGACTCAAGGAAAGAGCAGGCATCATTGCCCTCCGCACCCTCTGGGAGGTTAACCAGTCTTAGATTAGATCTTCTAGATCTTGCTTCGAGGTCGACAATCTTGTCCTCCATCACTTTATTTTTGTCCTCGAGGCTACGGAGCCTGGCCTCTAGGCCGCTAACAACATCCTCTGTTTCGGAGATGCGAGTCTCTGCACTCTTAACACGTTCCAGGCACTCATCAACGCCTGTCCTCACTCCATCGATTGCTGACAGGACTCCATCAAACCTGCTGCAGAAGTCAGTTTTTAAGTCTCTGATAGCTTCAAGGATAGGCTGATTAGTAGATCCTTCATCCTCGTTGGCGTTAGCATCCTTCTCCGCCATTGGGCTAATGTTAGCTGTAGCCGTGCCACTCTGTTTAGCCGGAGTAAATTCTATTTTAGGCTGTGAAGATTTGCCGCGACCTTTACCTCTGCCTTGCGGAGCTGCCATTAAGGTGTTTTTAGCCACCGTTCTGCTTACTTTCGGTGTCAGATAGTTTAGTTTATTGCAGAAAATTCGTCAGGATTTTACGGAGGGACGAGACAACCCTCCACCTAGCGCACCGTCATACCGGAAGTCGGATAGGCATATTCTTTCTAATTTTGGTAAAGTTTGCTTGAATTGTCTTGTTTTGGAATTATACCACGGAGCTGTTCTTTGTTGTTTTATTATCTTCTTTTTTAAAGTAGCGATGGAATCCATAGTTGTTCGCAGTGAGTCTGCAGCACTATCAACAATATAGTCTATCTGTGGGGGGCTAAAGTCAGAATAAGTCATCTCTGTTGTGTTGAGACATGGTATTGAGTTCAGTACAGATGGAATTATTTCCTTAAATTTAGTGACAACACCATCAGACAGACATGTAGTAAGAACAAGTTTGTCTAATGGCGTATAGTCCAGTATTAAAAATTCAAAAGTTATTAAATAATTGTCTAATAGAAAAGGATTATGAGGAAAAACTATTAAATGTTCAAGTTCAATACCATATGTCAGCCAAGTTTCAGTAAGACAGAATAAGTCAATATAATAATCTGATATTATATCATTGGTTAATACACCTTTAGAGGAGAGAGATCTAATGTTTACGAGTCCACATTTAACTATTTTATTTTGTTGTTGTATTATTGAAGTAGTATTAATTTTAATCAGGTTTTTGTGAATAACTCTTCTATTTACAGCTGAATTAGCTGGTTTAGAAGGTCAGGGGACAGACACAGTTTCTATATGTAATTGTAATTTGGTGGGTAACTGCTCTAATGGAAGCAGCGAAGTTTGTAAGACTGCAGCTCTGTCTCCTAGTCTGGACTCTGGGTTGTCATGGGTTTAGGTTAATAAATTTGGCCATATTTCTAGATATAAGAGCAGCTCCATCCAAAGTGAGATGTATGCTGTCTCTCATAATCAGAAAGTCTGCCAATTATCAATGAATCCCACATTATTATCTGGACCACCTTGACAACCAGCGGTTGAACGATGACATGCAGCTATACCTGTCATCACTGATCAAATTAAGCAGGGGTCCAGAGAAAAAATTGTTTTAGCAAATGTAACAACTCAACATTCATTTTTATGACCTCTGATTGGTGTAATTGAGTGTCATTTCCACCCGACATGTATCATAATTTTATTGCATCTATGTTTAAAAATAAACCTTGGCCCCAGGAATACATTTGACTCAGGGGCGATTGCTCTGAGACAACAAGGGAAGCTCAGCTTCCCCTAAAATTTCATCAAATAAATTATCACAACTGTCATATTAAATTCACACTAAAATTATATTTACATCAAATCTGCACTTGAATGCGTTCAATTTTACAACCATGACATCCTGTAACCAGCTGTTTATTGCCGACGCTGTTATTTTCCAACGTGATCTCCCTATCACACACTTGAAGTGCGCTGCGGACGCTGAGCGTCAATGGTGTTCAATGAAGCTTCTCCCAACAGCTGTTTTGGCTAGGGCGGGACAAGCCAGGATAAGATGCTCATTGGATAATGCGACAAACTCGTCCCGCCCCTGGACGCTGAGCGTCTCTGGCGGTCAATGGAGCAGTGGGCGGGGTCGGACGCTCTGCTTCTGTATGATGAGTGGATGAAATGTTTTATAGAGCTCAAAGCCCTTGACAGACAGCTTTGGATAGGGTGACTCTTCTTAGTGTAGTTTTGCTAATGTAACTTGACTTTCTCGCTAAATCTGGCAACTTTCCAACTCTTCTTGGGGACTTTTTTTCTCAAAGGTGACTATCGACATATCTAGCGAGTTTTTCCGGTGTTATTAGAGAGTTTTCTGATGTTTTGGAGACTCTGACATGAAAGCACCTATCACTCTGTCCTCAACGAGCAGCGGGTGCTGCTGCGAGCGCTGCCCCCGTCCCAAAGCACTCACAGTCAGGTTCACAGCAGCCTCGTACAGCAGTCCGAGCAGAGAGGAGAGTTACATTGCAAAATGGTACAGAAAACAATATTATTGGTCTAATTAATTAGATTAAATTAGGTCTTATATATTAAATATGAATTAACACGTTTATGTTTACAATTCAGGTGTTAAGTGTTTGTGTGTTGATGTGGTTCTATGGCATAGATGAAGCATACAACAGCCTCAATTAAACACTCCTTTTATTGTAACTGCCTCGCTTCAATATGACACGTTTTATGATGAAGATGTAAAGTGAGCTTCCCCTGTTTAAAACACCAGCAGCCACCACTGATTTGACTATGGTCCCTGGTGTCGTTAACTTCACGTTTCTGACTATGGAGCTGCCAATAATCATAGTCTGTTTCTCAGTAGGTATGTTGCTGAGTGGGGTGAATCTATTAGAAACATGAAGTGGTTGGTGGTGAACTATGGGCTTCTGTTTGGGGCTATACTTCCTTCGAGCACCCAGCTATCCTAGTTTCCCCCTGGCTGCTCGGGAACTACCGGGGGATTAGCAGCTACGCTAGGACTAGCTCCGGGTCGGCTCGCACCAGCTACAGGGGGATGGCTAATTGCTCGAGCTGACTGGCTTTCATGGTGCAATGCCTACCAAACAAAGCGTCTGAAGAGTCTGAAGGCCAAAAAGCTCAATTTTGGTCTCATCAGGCCAAAAAGCTCAATTTTGGTCGCATCAGGCCAAAGAACCTTCTTCCAGTTGACCTTTGAGTCTCCCACATGCCTTTGGGTGAAGTCTAGTCAAGATTTAATATGACTCTTCAACAGTGACTTTTCTCTTTGCCACTCTCCCATGAAGAAATAGTTGTTGTATGCAGATTCTCTCCCACCTCAGCTGCTGAAGCTTTTAACTCCTTCAGACTATTCACAGGTGTGTTGGTGGCCTCCCTCATCGGTCCCCTTCTCAGTTCATCACTCAGTTTGTGATGACGGCCTGCTCTAGGTAGATTTACATATGCCTTCCATTTCTTAATTATGAATTTAATTGAGCTTCAGTGACTTGGAATTTTCTTTGTGTCCATCCCCTCAATTACTGTATGCTTTCCGATAACCCTTTCTTGGCATTCTCGGCAATCTTGGCATGTTATCTTGTCTTCATGGTGAAATTGTAGCAGGAATACTGATTAACCAGTAACTGGACCTTCCAGACACAGGTGTTTTTTGCTATAATCACTTGAGACACATTCACTGCACTCCGGTGATCTCCATTTCACTATTTGTGAGAATACTAGTAATATAATTAGCTCAACCTCTATTGAATTAGGTCAGTCACTTTAAAGGGGGTGAATATTTATGCAATCAACATTTTTAGATATATATTTCTATTAATTGACATTACTTTGTACAAATCTAATTTCACTTTGACATTAAAGAGAGTAGTTTTTTGTAAATTAAAAAAAAGCCAAATTATATTGACCATGATTCAATTTATATAAGCAATAAAAGGGGAAAATGTCCAAGGGGAAAAGTATTCACTTTTTATAGGCACTGTACCTGTCTCATGTGCTAGTCCGTGATGCTCCTGTATTTTTTTCTAGTTCCAGAGGACAATCATTCTGTAGACATGACAATTCGAGACAATGAAGACAGGGGCTTTTATACAGAGACGTTCCACTCTGCAGCATGGATTTACCATGGAGATGATGGGGACTCAGGGGCCATCCCTCCTAGCCTAATCACTAGAACTCGTGCTATCTCAAGTAAGCCACACATTTTGTAATTTTACAAGATGTTATGGTCTTGTCTTGTAAACACCATGCAGAAGTAATATTGTACACTGAAACAATCAAATGAATACATAGTATCTTCCTATACTGAATTAAACTTTCCCCTCCTTTTCAGTTCGTGAAAGGACTGTCAAGATCAGCAAGGGGATAGGAGAGTATCCTTGGGGCTTTCGAATACAGTTTTCTAAACCAATTGTGGTTACAGAGGTCGACACAAGTAAGTGAGTCCCTAACTTTCAGCAATGACTCATCTAGGAGTTGTAGTCTCTGAACTGAGATTACAGGTATTCACACAGTTAAAGAAGGTGCCTTGAGATGACTTTTGTTGTGATTTGGCGCTATATAAATTATTATATTATAATATTATAATAATTGATTGATTTATTAAAAATATTGGAATATGGGGCGCAAAATGCAAAAATTTGGTTACAGTTTCATAGCTGATCTGTTTTGAATATTTACCTCACTTTCCTCACTGATAGTGATTTTAACGTCAATGGAGAGAGTAGACAGGAGTCCAGGATGTCTTGTATTGAAAAGGTTTATTTACTTACAAGGAGAAGTGAATGAATGATCAGCACACGTTATGTTCTGATGCTTCCTTCAATTGTGAAGTTTCTCTCCTCCGGGGATAGACTTTAAGCCACACAGATAATGCCCAAGGTTGAGCCATGCCCAAATATGGGCAGATCCAACACATCTGCAATATACAGAATTTAGTCTACTGGTCTATAGACAAAGCATCCAACACTATATCAAACCTCTGACTCCAGTTGCCTCTACCCCATTCAGGGAAAACAGTCAAAGACATATGTGACCTTGGCTGCTATAGCAACACTATCAGAATGCCTTTTGTTTTCCCCAAAAGGAGCAGACTCACTGCTTACCATTATCTCAAGGGGAGATAATGGTAATGTCTAACCCCATCATTTGGTGAGGCCTTGCTATGACCGCAAAGCATAGTTTGACCCAGCGCATATTAATGATGGAAAATTCCCTAACACTCACATCTAGATTATTTATTTAATTTAATTTAATACAGAAATTCATGTAAAACATGTTATATATAATTGACTGGCAGTGGGTCTGCGACAGTAGACTGACCCAGAGCAAAGGAAATTGAAGTATTTTATAGGGTAAGGTCAACGCAGTTCAGGAAGTGAAATAGAGACAAAGGGGCAGGAAGGGAGGGCATTTCCATTCAGACGGGAACCAGGGCCATCTAGTGAGGGGAAAGTGGTTCTCAGACAGTCAGGTGTCAGTGTTAATACTAAGAAGGGCCAAAACAGGAGGGGGTACTAAAAAGTTAAAGGGAAAATCATCAGGGGGCAGGGATGCTCAAGGGGCTGTCTTCTGTTGACATCATTATCACTTCTCTACCAAACCAAATGTGTATGATTTTCTGTCTTAATGTTAAACCTAAATGTTAAACTTAAATGTTCAATCTGAATATAAATGTTAAATATAAATATAAATGTTAAATATATATCGGTTGATGAGTGAAAAGCTAAATACTTAGAAAATATGCAAATAACCCATGTCAGCACTATTCCACACCCCATGCAATAGCCTCAGCTCACATGGCTCCACCCACACCACTCCAAGCAGTCTTCTGCTATGACTAAAGCAGTCTGGTGTTTGGCTTATATCGAGTAACCTGATTTTGTCTGCAGGGATTTTCTTCACTTGGAGTGGGGACAGCAGGGGTTTAACAGGCAGATATAAAATAATAATTTTCCACAACTGCTTAACCTTATTCTGTTTTAAGTAAATATAAATGAAATTATATGAAACATTATATTATGGCCATTATCAAAGTCAATCTCTATGTAGAAAAACAGGGCTGGTAGCTGCAGCAACGCAGTTCGACTATAGCCTACATACACCACAAGTGTATGAAACACAGCAGTAAAGTGATGTACATTCACAGCAGAGGTATCTGGTGTGGACCAGGGGTTAGTCCTCTGCGAAGTGATTAGTTGTCTTTTGTCAATCTTGGAAATTCCATTTTATAGGTTGTCTGCATTGCTTGCATTTTATTGCATTGCCACAACTGTCAACTAAGGCAGCAAATGCAGTAATGTAATAATTCTAACTTCAATATATTAGTTCCTTCACTCTTTACTATTTAATTTATTAAATTAAATAGTAAAGAGTTAAATAAAAATTATAAATTATTTGTTGGATATGTGTCAAACAAAAAGCTATTGGGGGGAATTAAATCTGGTGCCAATTATGGATGCTATTGTAATGTGGACTAAATATGGACTGGTAAAGACCTTTAAATTGTCATTCTATTCATGTTTAAAACACCATCACTTAAACTAGTGGTTTAAACATACACCTTAAATACACCTTAAACGTTGGAAGGTTCTCACCATGCCCAGAATTTCTCATCATTGATGATACTTAAAAATAAGGTTAAATTAATTAACATTAGTTAATGCACTAATAAGCATTATGTGTTTCATCTTTTACTAATGGTGTTCATGTTAACTTAGGTATTAATTTGTACATTGTTTAACAGTTTATAAAGATACCATTAACAATCGTTAAATGTAGTAATACACATTAACTAACAGTTATAAACACAATTATAAGGATTAAGTGAGGGTTATTAACTCTATCTTGTCAATATTTATGTTAATCAAGGTACTAACTAATGTTAGTAAATTGTTTGTAAAGATGTTAATTATCATGTATTTCATGAAGTTCACAGCAGAGCTGGTTCATTAAGTGTTATTACATGTTTATTTAAGGGTAAAGATTGTCCACTTACTTTTCCATCATCTAACTTATCTTCATTGTGTGAATTGTGTTTCACAATTCAGTTATTAGTGAATGAAGCAGATCCACACATCATTTTTTGAAGAATATGTGTTTACTCATTAATGAACAATAGGCTAAACAGTAACTTCTGAACATTAATTATTATAAATGATTAATTAAACATGTTAGGAGTCTACTGAACAGGACTGAGTTGCCTTTGATCTCTAAATGATGCATGTTCCTGTAAATCTGGGGTGCATGTTGCTGTAGATGTCAGAGGTGGGTATGGTATGGCAGTTGAGCCCCTGTGGATGGTGGAGCATCATGATGGCCCTGCTGCATCATCAGAGTATCATAAACCAGCCCTGGCTGCAGGTCAAAAAGGCTCCTTCCAGGGTCAACTCTTGACGCAGACTCTGTAAAAGATGAACAGCACGTACACTGAAAAGTAAATCATGATGTAGACGCACTGGAAAAACAGGCGTTTCACACTATTTTGATATTTTACAATTTACTTCAAATGGATAGAAGCACAGATGACACCGGCTCCTCTGAGGAGGCAGACACTCTGCAGCTGCCTCAGCAGACATGATGCTGCTGTTTGCCAGCAGTGCTCATAAAATCCAACAGAAATGATCAATGTGAAGTTGTTAGCTTGGCTACTATGTTCAGCTTGTTAATTTTCAACAAGCTAATAACAACTGTTACACTACATTAGAAATACGTTACTCTCGCTTGTATTACTTCGTTACTTGACATCACAAAGGTCCGTTGTGTCCTCAGCCAGCTGTTTCATCACGGATGGAAAGTGCTTCACTGAAAAGGCAGGTAGAGGGGGAGGAGCGGACGGAGAGCGAGGGGAAGGCAAGCGGAAAGGGGGGTGTACCCCTGAGCCAGTTTTGTTTTGGTAACATGCAGTCCAGAGCTGCGACGTCAAGCTGTGAAATTGAAATCGCATTTAGCCCCTTTAAACATAATTAACCATTTATTAATGCTCTTTGTGACTCTTATAATAAAGTTGAAAACATATGTCATGTGTGAAAAAACATTACTTACACATGATTAACCAATTGTTTATGTTTTTTGTGGCTCTTGTAAACTTGAAACAATCAAATCATTATTGAACATTAGATTAAACATTTACAACTGGAAATCAATTCATCATGAAAACTACCCGTTATCAACATGAATCATTCCAAATTTTATGCTACATGTTAAAAGAAAATGCTTTTTTTTTTTTAGGAAATTTAACAATTTTAGCATTCTTTGAAAGGAATAACTAAAAAGTGAAATCACTGTTCTATGACTTTTCACAGACATGCCATTTATGTATGTTATTAAAACTACATTTTCAACTAAAATTGAAGAGCATATTTTGAATAACTATTTTACCTTTGCCTCAGCTAACATTACTGATTAGCATCGCTATCTAGTTCAGGCAATTGATAAATGTTTGTTTAAGGCTCTGTTTCAGAAAGCAGGCTTAGTGAAAACTTTGAATATTGTTACCTCTGACATGAGGAAAATTCTGGCTTTTCCATTTCATTCAGAATGAGAGCTAATTTAAACTTCTATTCAGCTATGGTAACAGGCCTGTAAAGCCTGCTCACTGGCAGCTTTTCTTCAACAAAGTGTCTCAATCTTCCACTTAGTATAACCAGCTCTACCTCTTAAGCCACAGCTCTCTCATCTTTATAAACTATTAAATAATGTATAAATCAGTTACCATTCATACCTCCAGTAAATGATGCTTGCACCATTCCTTCCTGCATTATTTGTAACTCATCAGCTGAACAAATAACTCAAAATATGTTCATTGTTGTTTCCACAAGTTTTCAGCAGCACTTGCAAAGCTCTGCTGATTCAGACTGGCTGCCTTTTTCTTTCATTTGTTCACTAAGAGTTGTGTCTGTTTCATTTGTTTTGCAAGGGTCTTTGTGTTTGCTCTGTAAGCTGAAATGTATATTTCTGTGTTTTCAGATGGGGCAGCTGAGGAAGCTGGGTTGATGGTAGGAGACTATGTCCTGGCTGTCAATGGAACTGATGTCACCAGCATTCCTCATTCTGAGGCTGCTGATTTGGCTAGGCAAGGTATGCTGTTTTCAGGCCTATTAATGGGTGATATTAGGGGCACGTGCACACTTGTAGCCTTGATGCACAAAAGTACATGTAGAGTCAATGCATGTTTCAGGGAGTCAATGCTGAGATCAGAATGTGTGATTAACTTTAGGAAGATTAGAAATACATAACAGTGATTTGAGGCAACATGTCCATGATCATGTTTAAATTTACAGAGTTTTTCCAGTTTTAAATTGGAACACTGAGGGCCAGATGTACTAAGGAAATGGTGTTGCATAAACATGCTCTGTGGTTTCCACTGAGTTTGTGTGAAATATGTGTAAAGATAACATCCAATTTACTAGCAACTCATTCAGTCAATCAGGGAGTGGACATCCCACTTAATCACAATTAGCACACAAGTTAGCACATGAGGCAGTCTTTACAATGTGCAGTTCAGGGGTATAACCTCACCATCAATCAATGCAGACAGAAAAAAAAGTGAAAACTCAGTGACACTAAATTAGACATGTTGATCAACCAGGTAATAGCACACAGGGGGCACATAATGGTATAACATTTAAGGTCGGACAAAAGAAAAGTAGCCATTACAGGCAACTGCAGAGAAGGAGCTGATGGCAGTGGAGCAACAAAGCTCAGTGAACATCAATATCAGTGCAGGTGGATGGCGTGGCGAGCGTCAACATGGCTGACAAGTCCATGGGTTCCAAAGATCCTTTCAATATTTAGGCCTGTGCCTACAGTTGAAACCAGAACTTTACATACACTGTATAAAAACACATATAACCTTTTTTTTCTCACTGTCTGACTTCATATCAGGCCCAAGTCATACAGTTTAAAGGCAATGCCACCAAATACTAATGAAATGTATGTGAACTTCTGACTTTGAAGAAAGTAATAAAAAAATGTCAAAAGAATTCTCATTATTCTGGCATTAAGCAAATATAAATAATTGTGGTAATCCTAAATGACTAAAAACAGGAAAAGTTTCATCTGATTTAATGTCAGACAGTGAGAAGAAAAAAAAAAAAGTTATGTGTCTTTTATATACAATGTATGTAAACTTCTGGTTTCAACTGTATGTCTGCATCTAGCTGCAATGACTGATTGGCTAGGAAAGTCATCCCCATAAAAACATAGTTTTTACACCTAAATTAACACCTGCTTTTCAGATGCAGAGAATTTTCCTGACAAAACTGAGAATCGTAAATTGTGTGACTTGAAATCTGGCGGAATACATAATCAATCTCCTTCCTGTCTCGAAAAGATGTAGAAAAACTGCAGTGGCTCCCTGTGAAATCCAGAATAGAATTTAAAATCTTTCTCCCCACCTACAAAGCTCTTAATGGTAGGTCTGGGCGATTCATTGAATTTTAATTGCGATATCGATTTTGGCCTCCCACGATTATAAAAACGTAATAATCAACATAAAATTATTCTTCCGCCCCCGTCTTTCCCAGCAAGTTCTGTGTCCCGCCCCTTATGTTAGACCCGTTGGAGGAACAGTGTGTTTCTGCGCAGATCTGGGAGATTTAAAATGACAGAAAGGCCTTTGGTTGACAAGAAGAAAGGTAGGACTGACACATCTTCAGTGCTCTCAAGTTTCATGAAAAGTTTGGCGTGAGATCACACGCTGCACTCTCACACGCTGCATTGAGAGTCACACAAACACACACAAGCCCACAGTCACACTCTAGCGCGCTCTCTTGCTCGTTCTCTCCAAACTTCGGGAGATTGTATCTCATTTGCAGGCGTCAGGGAGCCGCTATCAATATGCAGAGAGTTGACATGTATGCATTACATAATATATTAATTTCTATGCGGTGGGATCTATCACTTCTCAGCGTGAGAAATGACAGGTGTGGCGTGAGAGCGTGTGAACTGCTTGACACAGTGCACACCATGGCAACACGACTAATTTGTTTAATAAGCTCGGCAGCCAGGGGATTTTTGTTTTGGTAGGTTTTGGCTATTTATTTTTATTTATTGTTTTTACATATTGCTATTATTATTTCCATTTATTAGGGCCCAAGCACTATACAGTGCGAAGGCCCTATTGTATCTGTAGAAATTATTATTATTATACAAAACAAACGC